>NC_068440.1:23365467-23380467 GCF_023373465.1 Oncorhynchus keta | reverse complement strand
CACAAAATAATTTTAGACCCAAGCCACCTCCTGTAACCGGACTTTGAGCTACTCCCCTCTGGGCGCAGGTATACGGCACCCCTTGGCAGGAAAAACATAACTAGACAATCATTTGTGCCAGGTGTGAGATCCCTCCTAAATAGCTGTGGCTAATGTTCCTGTCAACTCAGTACGGCTAGCAGGCTAATGTTCCTATCAACTCAGTAAGGCTAGCAGGCTAATGTTCCTATCAACTCAGTAAGGCTAGCAGGCTAATGTTCCTATCAACTCAGTAAGCCTAGCAGGCTAATGTTCCTATCAACTCAGTAAGCCTAGCAGGCTAATGTTCCTATCAACTCAGTAAGCCTAGCAGGCTAATGTTCCTATCAACTCAGTGAGGCTAGCAGGCTAATGTTCCTATCAACTCAGTAAGGCTAGCAGGCTAATGTTCCTATCAACTCAGTATTATTATTATTATTATAAGCCGAGCAGGCTAATGTTCCTACCAACTCAGTAAGCCTAGCAGGCTAATGTTCCTATCAACTCAGTAAGCCTAGCAGGCTAATGTTCCTATCAACTCAGTAAGGCTAGCAGGCTAATGTTCCTATCAACTCAGTAAGGCTAGCAGGCTAATGTTCCTATCAACTCAGTAAGCCTAGCAGGCTAATGTTCCTATCAACTCAGTAAGGCTAGCAGGCTAATGTTCCTATCAACACAGTAAGGCTAGCAGGCTAATGTTCCTGTCGACCCAGTGAGGCTAGCAGGCTAATGTTCCTGTCGACCCAGTGAGGCCAGCAGGCTAGTCTTTTTTTATTGCTATGTAACTGTTATGAAAGTTGTATTGTCAATTTGTTTTGTATTTAAACACCACTTTAAACGTGTACATGACACTGCAACAAAATGTCCCCGTGTGGACAATAAAGTCAGTAAAGTAAAGTGTGTGGTTGAATGCAGCCAGATGATGTCTGATTTATCTCCGTATGAAATGGCCATATCACCATAGTGACTTGGTTCCAACCTTTATATTGTGTGTGTGTATCCCAGGTGGCCATAGACTTTACAGCATCAAACGGAGACCCCGGAAACAGCTGTTCTCTCCACTACATCCATCCGTACCAGCCCAATGAGTACCTGAAAGCCCTGGTGGCTGTGGGAGAAATATGTCAAGACTACGACAGGTAACTTATCAATTATCTATATTATCAATAGCCTAATCAATGAGCTGTAATAGGACAATCGTGATGATTGCATCTAGCATGTTTGGTTTGGGCAAACAGTTCCACATTGTGTCATATTAGTTATTTGTGAATCTCTCTCTCTCTGTCTGTCTCTATTTCTCTCTCTCCATCTCCTCTCTCTCGCTCTCTAGTGACAAGATGTTTCCAGTTTTTGGGTTTGGAGCTCAGATCCCACCTGACTTTAAGGTTAGAGATATTCAATCAAAGCGGATCTGGAGATGTCTGGGGAGTGCTGTTGTGGAGTCATCTAGTTGATCTTCAAAACGGTGTGACCATGCTAGAAAATATCACACTATGTTGGGAGGTGTGTGTCTGTGTGTGTTTAAACTCCCCTCTCACACATTTTCAGGTGTCACACGATTTTGCCGTGAACTTTGATGAAGACAATCCGGAATGTTCCGGTGAGCATCACGCCTGTCACACCTCTAACACACACACACAGTCACACACAGTCACACACACACAGTCACACACACACACACACACACACACACACACACACACACACACACACACACACACACACACACACACACACACACACACACACACACACACTGTACAGCTCGTACGGGTGGGAGATGGTATTTTTAGCTGAGCCTCTAAAACACTAATCTGAATGTGTGAAATGAGCCCCCATACACACTTTAGACACCTGGCTTGGTGGAATGTGTGTGTGTGTATCTGTGTGTGCGTGGTTGCGTGAGTGTGTGCGTGCGCGTGTGTGTGTGTGTGTGTGTGTGTGTGTGTGTGTGTGTGTGTGTGTGTGTGTGTGTGTGTGTGTGTGTGTGTGTGTGTGTGTGTGTGTGTGTGTGTGTGTGTGTGTGTGTGTGTGTATCTGTGTGTGCGTGGTTGGGTGGTTGCGTGAGTGCGTGCGTGCGTGTATGCGTGCGTGTGTGCGTGTGTGTGTGTGTGTGTGTGTGAGCCGAAATCTTAAATACACCAACTGTGTGTTATCTGCAAAGACAGGTTTCCTTGTTCAGTAGAAAGGAAGGAGTATGTTTGAGCTACTTCACCACTGTGGAGTTGGGGAAATCACGTTTCTTTTTCAACTGTGTTTTTGCGTTTGTGTGGGTGTGTGTGCGTGCGTACATGTGTGTGTGTGTGTGTGTGTGTGTGTGTGTGTGTGTGTGTGTGTGTGTGTGTGTGTGTGTGTGTGTGTGTGTGTGTGTGTGTGTGTGTGTGTGTGTGTGTGTGTGTGTGTGTGTGTGTGTGTGTGTGTGTGTGTGTGTGTGTGGGTGTGTGTTTCAGGTATCCAGGGTGTGGTGGAAGCCTACCAGGCCTGTCTTCCTAAGATCCAGCTGTACGGACCGACCAACATTGCTCCCATCATACAGAAAGTTGCTTCTTCTGCCTCAGAGGAGATGCACACCATGGAAGCTATGGTAAGACAGAGATCAGTGATCATTCATCATTTTGTATAAACGTTACACACACATTACCCAGATAAACGACTCCTTTCTTTTGACCAATCACAACATCTGCTGGCTGAATACAATATTTTGAATATTTTTGTTCTGAACCTGTCGACAGACTAAACACTACATTTGAACCAGTGCCTCCTTCATTCTCTCTTCTGCCTTGCTCTCTCTCTCTCTCTCTCTCTCTCTCTCTCTCTCTCTCTCTCTCTCTCTCTCTCTCTCTCTCTCTCTCTCTCTCTCTCTCTCTCTCTCTCTCCTGCCTCGCTCACTCTCGCTCCCTCTCTCTCACACTCCCTCTCTCTCTCTTTCTCTCTCTTCTCTCCTCTCTAGGAGTATTTCATCCTGTTGATCCTAACAGATGGAGTGATAACAGACATGGCTGACACTAGAGAAGCTATAGTACATGCTTCCCACCTACCCATGTCTGTCATCATAGTAGGAGTGGGAAACGCTGACTTCAGTGACATGCAGATGCTGGATGGAGACGATGGAATACTCAGGTTAGTCTGTTATACCTCTCTGCATGTCTGTCTGTCGGTCTCTTTAATAAGAACATTTATGATGTTCATGTAATAACTCATAATTAATTAAATAATTCATTATATAATAGGGTAATGTTTTTTCAGGTCCCCAAAAGGAGAACCTGTTCTCAGAGACATTGTCCAGTTTGTTCCCTTCAAAGACTTCAAACACGTAAGTCTGTGTGAGTGTCTGTGCGTGCGTGTGTGTATGTGTGTATGAATAACGAGCAGTGACGTGGTCTAGCTGCGCTGGTCAAAACAAATTTATCCATTGGCTATGTGTGTGTGCGTGCATGTGTTTGTCTCTGTGTTTGTCTCTGTGTGTGTCTGTCTGTGTCTGTGTGTGGAAGTGTATGTGCGTGCCCATGTGTGTGAGTGTATTTGCATGTGTGTGTCATGATGTATTTCAATTTTGACAGGCGGAGAAATCAAATAATTACTTCAGATGCTCCAAGCAGAACAGATATAGAGAGACAGAATAGGGAGAAGAGAGAGGGAGAGGAGGTTAAAGAGAGGGGATTTTCTGCCCTGTAGTTTCCTTTCAATGAGCATCAGAAAGACAAAGACCTTGAGAGACCTAGTAATAACAGGTAGATGGGAGAGCGGGAGTGAGAGGAAGGGGAGCGGGAGAGAGAGGGAGGGAGGGACAGAGGGAGAGAGAGGAAGGGGAGCGGGAGAGAGAGGGAGGGAGGGACAGAGGGAGAGAGAGGAAGGGGAGCGGGAGAGAGAGAGAGAGAGAGGGAGGGACAGAGGGAGTGAGAGGAAGGGGAGCGGGAGAGAGAGGGAGGGAGGGACAGAGGGAGTGAGAGGAAGGGGAACGGGAGAGAGAGGGAGGGAGGGACAGAGGGAGTGAGAGGAAGGGGAGCGGGAGAGAGAGGGAGGGAGGGACAGAGGGAGTGAGAGGAAGGGGAGCGGGAGAGAGAGGGAGGGAGGGACAGAGGGAGTGAGAGGAAGGGGAGCGGGAGAGAGAGGGAGGGAGGTACAGAGGGAGTGAGAGGAAGGGGAGCGGGAGAGAGAGGGAGGGAGGGACAGACGGAGTGAGAGGAAGGGGAGCGGGAGAGAGAGGGAGGGAGGGACAGAGGGAGTGAGAGGAAGGGGAGCGGGAGAGAGAGGGAGGGAGGGACAGAGGGAGTGAGAGGAAGGGGAGCGGGAGAGAGAGGAAGGGAGGGACAGAGGGAGTGAGAGGAAGGTGAGCGGGAGAGAGAGGGAGGGAGGGACAGAGGGAGTGAGAGGAAGGGGAGCGGGAGAGAGAGGGAGGGAGGGACAGAGGGAGAGAGAGGAAGGGGAGCGGGAGAGAGAGGGAGGGAAGGACAGAGGGAGAGAGAGGAAGGGGAGTGGGCGGGAGAGAGGGAGAGAGGGACAGAGGGAGAGAGAGGAAGGGGAGCGGGAGAGAGAGGGAGGGAAGGACAGAGGGAGAGAGAGGGGAGAGAGAAACAGACAAAGGGGTTGGTGTAATCACTGTACAGTTTAAATAACAGACAGCGAAAGTCTTTGAGGAGTCAGTGCACTCGCAAGTGTGTTTATAATATCTGTGTTTGTGTTTGTGTGTTGGTGTGCGTGTGTCTCCCCAGGCGTCCCCGGCTGCGCTAGCTAAGAGTGTGCTAGCAGAGGTACCCAATCAGGTGGTGGATTACTACAATGCCAAAGGAATCCATCCCAAATGTCTGTCTGACTACGACGAATCTACCAGACCCTTCAGCCCCTGACCACACACATACACACGTATTCATCACACACACATTAAACACACACACATACACATGTTATAAACACAAACTAATACATACTCACCCATACACACACCCTGCATACAGTAGTGTAGCTCAGAGAAGTAGTTTGGTGGGTTTAACTATCAATCATTCAAATGTGTTTAGAAAGGCCGGAACCTAGGAAGAAACCTAGAAAGGAAGCAGGCTATGAGGGGTGGCCAGTCTTCTTCTGGCTGTGCCGGGTGGAGATTATAACGATCATTCAGAGTTTCTCTACTGCTCCTGCTGTCTCTAGAGAGTTGAAAACAGCAGGTCTGGGACAAGGTGGCACGTCTGGTGAACAGGTCAGGGTTCCATAGCCGCAGGCAGAACAGTTTAAACTGGAGCAGCAGCACGACCAGTCGGACTGAGGACAGTAAGGAGTCATCAGGCCAGGTATTCCTGAGGCAGGAGAGTGAGAAGGAGAGGGAGAGGGAGAGAATAGAGAGAATTAGAGAGAGCATACTTAAATTCACACAGGACACCGGATAAGGCAGAAGAAATACTCCAGATATAACAGACTGACCCTAGCCCCCTGACACATAAACTATTGCAGCATAAATAATGGAGGCTGAGACAGGAAGGGTCAGGACACACTGTGGCTCCGTCTGACGATACCCCCAGACAGGGCCAAACAGGTAGGATATAACACTTTGCCAAAGCACAGCCCCCACACCACAAGAGGGATATCTTCAACCACGAGCATACTATCCTGAGACAAGGCCGAGTATAGCCCACGAAGATCTCCCCCACGGCACGAACCCAAGGGGGGGCACCAACCCGGACAGGAAGATCACGTCAATGACTAAACCCACTCAAGTGACGCACCCCTCCTAGGGACGGCATGGAAAAGCACCAGTAAGTCAGTGACTCAGCCCCTGTAATAGGGTTTGAGGCAGAGAATCCCAGTGGAGAGCTGGAATCGGCCAGGCAGAGACAGCAAGGGCGGTTCGTTGCTCCAGTGCCTTTGGGTTCACCTTCACACTCCTGGGCCAGACTACACTCAATCATAGGACCTACTGAAGAGATGAGTCTTCAATAAAGACTTAAAGGTCGAGACCGAGTCTGCGTCTCTCACATGGGTAGGCAGACCATTCCATAAAAATGTAGCTTTATTGGGGAAAGCCATGACTCCAGCTGTTTGCTTAGAAATTCTAGGGACAGTAAGGACGCCTGCGTCTTGTGTCGGTATGTACGGCAGGACCAAATCGGAAAGATACGTTGGAGCAAGCCCATGTAATGCTTTGTAGGTTAGCAGTAAAACCTTGAAATAAGCCCTAGCCTTCACAGGAAGCCAGTGTAGAGAGGCTAGCACTAGAGTAATATGATCAAATTTTTTGGTTCTAGTCAAGATTCTAGCAGCTGTGTTTAGCGCTATCTGAAGTTTATTTAGTGCTTTATCCGGGTACCCGGAAAGTAGAGCAGTGCAGTAGTCTAACCTAGAAATGACAAAAGCATGGATACATTTTTCTGAATCATTTTTGGACAGAAAGTTTCTGATTTTTGCAATGTTGCGTAGATGGAAAAAGCTGTCCTTGAAACAGTCTTGATATGTTCGTCAAAAGAGAGATCAGGGTCCAGAGTAACGCCAAGGTTCTTCACAGTTTTATTTGAGACGACTGTACAACCATCAAGATTAATTGTCATATTCAACAGAAGATCTCTTTGTTTCTTGGGACCTAGAACTAGCATCTCTGTTTTGTCTGAGTTTAAAAGTAGGACATTTGCTGCCATCCACTTCCTTATGTCTGAAACACAGGCTTCCAAGGGAGGGCAATTTTGGGGCTTCACCATGTTTCATTGAAATGTACAGCTGTGTGTCGTCCGCATAGCAGTGAAAGTTAACATTATGTTTCCGAATGACATCACAAAGAGGTGAAATATATAGTGAAAACAATAGTGGTCCTAAAACGGAGCCTTGAGGAACACCGACATTTACAGTTGATTTGTCAGAGGACAAACCATTGACAGAGACAAACTGATATCTTTCCTACAGATAAGATCTAAACCAGGCCAGAACTTGTCCGTGTAGACCATTTGGGTTTCCAATCTCTACAAAATAATGTGTTGATCTATGGTATCAAAAGCAGCACTAAGGTCTAGGAGCGCAAGGACCGATGCAGAGACTCGGTCTGATGCCATTATAAGGTAATTTAACATCTTTACAAGTGCAGTCTCAGTGCTGTGATGGGGTCTAAAACCAAACTGAAGCGTTTCGTATACATTGTTTGTCTTCAGGAAGGCAGTGAGTTGCTGTGCAACAGCCTTTTCTTAAATGTTTGAGAGGAATGGGAGATTCGATATAGGCCAATAGTTTTAAAAATATTTTCTTGGTCAAGGTTTGGCTTTTTCAGGAGAGGCTTTATTTCTGCCACCTTTAGTGAGTTTGGTACACATCCGGTGGATAGAGAGCCGTAGGAGTAGTTTAGTATAGGAGTAGTTTAGTTGGAATAGGTTCCAGTATGCAGCTTGAAGGTTTAGGGGCCATGATTATTTTCATCAATGTGTCAAAAGATATAGCATTAAAAGACTTGTGTGTCTCACATGATCCTAGGTCTTGGCAGTGTTGTGCAGACTCAGGACAACTGAGCTTTGGAGGAATAGGCAGATTTAAAGAGGAGCCCGTAATTTGCTTTCTAATGATCATGATCTTTTTGTCAAAGAAGTTCATGAATTTATCACTGCTGAAGTGAAAGTCATCCTCTCTTGAGGAATGCTGCTTTTTAGTTAACTTCGCAACAGTATCTTATTTTCCTCAATTAACTTGGAAAAATAGGATGATCGAGCAGCAGTGAGGTCTCTTCGATACTGCACGGTACTGTCTTTCCAAGCTAGTCGGAAGACTTCCAGTTTGGTGTTGCGTCATTTCCATTCCAATTTTCTAGAAGCTTGCTTCAGGGCTCGGGTATTTTCTGTATACCAGGGAGCTAGTTTCTTATGACAAATGTTTTTAGTTATTTAGGGTGTGACTGCATCTAGGGTATTAGGCAAGGTTAAATTGAGTTCCTCAGTTAGGTGGTTATCTGATTGTTGTGCTCTGGCGTCCTTGGGTAGGTGGAGGGAGTCTGGAATGGTGAATCTTTGTGTTGTCTGAGAATTTATGGCACGGCTTTTGATGATCCTTGGTTGGGGTCTGAGCAGATTATTTGTTGCGATTGAAAACGTAATAAAATGGTGGTCTGATAGTCCAGGATTATGAGTAAAAACATTAAAATCCACAACATTTATTCCACGGGATAATGACTGTGGCAGTGAGTAGGTCCGGAGACATGTTGGACAAAACCCAATGATGGCTCCGAAAGCCTTTTGGAGTGGGTCTGTGGACTTTTCCATGTGAATATTAAAATGTTTAATATTTTCTGCCATGACTTCAAGGTAGGAATTCAGGGAACTCAGTGAGGCACACTGTATATGGCCCAGGAGGCCTGTAAACAGTAGCTATAATTGAGTAGGCTGCTTAGATTTCATGACTAGAAGCTCAAAAGACGAAAACGCAGTCTTTTTTTGTTGTTGTAAATTGACATTTGCTATCGTGAATGTTAGCAACACCTCCGCCTTTTGCGGGATGTGCTGGGGATATGGTCACTCGTGTAACCAGGAGGTGAGGCCTCATTTAACACAATAAATTCATCAGGCTTAAGTCATGTTTTAGTCAGGCCAATCACATCAAGAGAATGACCAGTGATTATTTCATTGATTATAACTGCCTTGGAAGTGAGGGATCTAATATTAAGTAGCCCTATTTTGAAATGTGAGATATCACAATCTCTTTCAATAATGACAGGAATGGAGGTCTTTATTCCAGTGATATTGCTAAGGCGAACACTGACATGTTTAGTTTTGCCCAACCTAGATCGAGGTACAGACACGGTCTCAATGGGGATAGCTGAACTGACTACACTGACTGTGCTATTGGCAGAATCCACTAAACTGGCAGGCTGGCTAACAGCCTGCTGCCTGGCCTGCACCCTATCTCATTGTGGAGGTAGAGGAGTTAGAGCCCTGTCTATGTTCATAGATAAGATGAGAGCACCCCTCCAGCTAGGATGGAGTCCATCATTCCTCAGCAGGCCAGGCTTGGTACTGTTTGTGGTTGAGTCCCAGAAAGAGTGCCAATTATCTACAAATTCTATCTTTTGGGAGGGGCAGAAAACAGTTTTCAACCAGTGATTGAGTTGTGAGACGCTGTAGAGCTCATCACTCCCCTTAACTGGGAGGGGGCCAGAGATAATTACTCGATACCGACACATCTTTCTAGCTGATTTACACGCTGAAGCTATGTTGCGCTTGGTGACCTCTTGGTGCTGAAGTGGATAACAATATTACAATATTATTATTATACTCTCTACACTCGGCAGTTTTAGCCTTAGCCAACATCATCTTCAGATTAGCCTTAACGTCAGTAGCCCTGCCCCCTGGTAAACAGTGTATGATCGCTGGATGATTCGTTTTAAGTCTAATACTGCGGGTAATGGAGTCACCAATGACTAGGGTTTTCAAATTGTCAGAGCTAATGGTGGGAGGCTTCGGCGTCTCAGACCCCGTAACGGGAGGAGGAGAGACCAGAGAAGGCTCGGCCTCTGACCCGTTGCTTAATGGGGAGAACCGGTTTAAAGTTTCTGTCGGCTGAATGAGCGACACCGGTTGAGCATTCCTACAGCATTTCCCTCCAGAAGCCATGAGAAAATTGTCCGGCTGCGGGGACCGTGCGAGGGGATTTATACTAACGTTACTATCTGTACTTACTGGTGGCACAGACGCTGTTTCATCCTTTCCTACACTGAAATTACCCTTGCCTAACGATTGCGTCTGAAGCTGGGCTTGCAGCTCAGCTATCCTCGCCGTAAGGTGATCAGTCTCCTGTATATTATGAGTACAGCGACTGCAATTAGAGGGCATCATGTTAATACCTAGCTTCGGCTGGTGGAGATCCTGACGAACCAAGTCCGGGTTGAAAAAGTTGAATGAATAAAAAAAATATAAAACGGTAATTAAAAAGTAAAAACTGTAAAGTTGGCAGGTAGCAAAGTAAGGTTAGCAAACAAACTGCACAGCAACACGTTAACAAGTCTACAAGTTGTGACCGGAAATGATGTCATAGAGCATTACATAGTGTATTACTGCATGCTGGCCCAATGGGTTTTATATCTTACATTATATCACATAGTCGGTTTGTATATACATGACATACATATGCACACAAACATATACACTTGTAGACACACACACACCTTTTAAAGGTGACTTTTACGATTTGAACATTATTACATACAGCATAGGCTAAATAGAGATTAGTAAGAGACTTATAATAACATACAGTATTTCTCCATTGTCTAGGGTTTTGGTAACATAGAAGACTTTGTAAACAAATAATGTATAGCTTCAAATCATGTTTAGAGTGATGTTTGCTGTCATGGAATGTAATTCCTTCAGCACTAATGATATATTTCATATAGAATGAAATGCTATTTGCATGTAAAAATGTCATTGGATGAATGTTCTCTGTTGTTTTTGTTGGTGGCCCACTCTTTGATGGTTTGCACATCTTACAGAGTGTGGCTTTTAAGGGGTTAGGGTTGTATACTATAAGCTGTGTTATATACTTCCTTTTCTACAGGGTTGTTGAGAGTTTGCTAAATAAATAGATCATTACAATTGTACTAATTTCATAACCTTCGTTACTTGTAAGGCATTTGAGTGAATAGCTATGTGTGTGTGTGTGTGTGTGTGTGTGTGTGTGTGTGTGTGTGTGTGTGTCTGATGTTTCTGTGGATTAGGCACTTTACTGTATTACAGACCAGATCACATCATGTACTATTGTTTCCCAGATGCCCTTGTCTCTGTGTGACTGTGTCGGTCTGTTTATCTGTCTGTCTGTCTGTCTGTTTATGTCTGTCTGTCTGTCTGTCTGTCTGTCTGTCTGTCTGTCTGTCTGTCTGTCTTTCTTTCTTTCTTTCTGTCATCTTCATGCGAACCACAAGGACAAGCTCAATGCATCAGAACACTGGGAATAATCCCCATTCCGACTGGCATCATCAGTATTCTGAACATGGACACCGATTTCTCCAATAAAGCTCTCTCAAGAACTTGAGTTCTCTGGGATGGAGCGAGTGGAAAGAGGGAGGAGGAGAAGAGTAGGAGGATGTTCTGTACAACTCAGGACCCTAGTAGGAAGGAGGGAGGAAGACAGGAAGCAGGAAGAGGTGAGAGAGAGAGGAGGAGGGTGAGGTCCTGGACATTTTATGCCCTGTTCAAAATCACCAAGACCTTACTTTATCCATCATCAACCAGCCATCTCTGTCAACCATCAAACCCACTGGCTCACATGTATCTACAAATCCCTTTTCAGCAAGACCCCCTTTGCAAATCAGAATGTGTTGATAAGACTTACCACTGACTGGAAACGCGTGGTAAAAAAAATAAATCACAATGTAAACTCGAAAAAGGCAATATATTCCTAACCATGTCCTACCATGGTGTATGTGTGCAGTGGCGACCCGTCATGTTGTCCTGTTTTTAATGTTATTTTGGAATCAATATGTGTCACATATCAGTTTGCAAACAATGTAAAATATATATATATATATATATATATATATATATATATATATATATATATATCATTGAGTTAATAAAGACAAAAATTGTCTCTTTTTTGTTTTCTTGAGTAAGGTAGCTCCAAAATGCAGGTGTTTCAGTCTAGCTCAGTGCTTCTGTGGTAGTGGGGCAAGCCAGCAGAAAATACGGAGCATTGTGTCGTGATTGGCTCAGTGTTCTGTCACTCATAGGGACACTACGTCACCAACAAGTCTAAGGGTGGAGCTAGAAAATTCAAGCCCTGTGGGTGCTGTCATAGAGTTACATTAGAAGTTACATCATACTTTCAAAATCTTAGCTAGCAGTCGTCATCATGAATCAAGTCGACATTCTACTGGCCAATCCTTTTTAATCCTTGTCATATGAAGATAAATAATGAAGATAAATTATAGGTAAAACGTATCGGTGCTCATCGGCCATTGGACATAAACATTACACGACAAGTTGGAAATCGCAAATTCAACAATGAGTGGTTGGAAGGAATCAGTGGCTAACTGCAAGCATTGCAAAGCAATCATTAGCCTGCTACATTTAACATTTACATTTAAGTCATTTAGCAGATTTAGCACTCCTGCTATTCAGTGGAGTGGCTGTGTGGTCCCAAGTCTATGATTAAGGGTCTCTTTTCCTAGTTTAAAATAAACATAAACATTCAGCATTAGCCATGCTGTCAATGAAGCATGATTTGTGCATTGCTCAAAACAGCTGTTAACTCTGAAATGCAAAATCTGACTTCTTTAGTGAGTTCAAGACAACTGGGAACTTTGGATAAACAGCTACGATTGGGAAAATACGTTTTGAACTTTCATCCAACTCGGAACGTGGGTCTCTTTTTAGAGCTACGACCTGAAGATCACTGACATCATCATGATTATATATATTTTTCCAGAGTTCCCAGTTGTTTAAATTGTTCTCCATAATGTTGATTTGAAGGCACTGAATTAGTACAATCCATGAAGCGGAACTACATTTTCGAGCACCTGCGGAATTATTTCCGAGCCGTACCGGAAACCCTCAGGGTGACATTCCACAGCAGAGCACAGGCATGAAGTCATGGGATTGCTGCTAAATTGAAGCATTTTTCCACATTGGAGTTTTTTTTCGGTAACGTTAGCCTCGTGAGTGAAATAATAAAAGAATGGCCGCGTGGACCGGCCGATTTCTTCTCTACAGAGGAGCACGTGTGCTAGCGGGACGAACCGGAGCGGTAGCAGCAGCCGACAGGTAACATTGACGCACTACAGTAGCTAGCTATCGTTACCTGAAAGGCTCTACTTTAGCTAACGATACGGTAGTTGTTGTGAAAGGTAGTTAGTTAGCACTGCTGTTTTTGTGAAAGACGGCTAGCTGGCAACTAGAAACTGTAGTTTTAGTCAGTTAACGTTAGTTAGCTTTGTAGTTCTAGATAACGTTAATAAGTTACTTTAACTTAGGTTTAGGCATCGGGACTCCCAATGTTGTGTCCCAAAGCTAAATAGTCAGCTGATGTGACAGCCAACAGAGCCACTGCCTACGGAATCCCAAGTGAAAGGGTTAGCTAACTAGTTCACTCAAATTACTTAAATTAACGTTAGCTACCTCGGAAGTAGTTTATAGACAAAAATCCGTTTTGGGGTTATCAAGTTAACGTTACCTAGCTATCCAACTGCTATATCTTACCCCTTTCTAACCAAAACCAATAAAAGTCAATGTGCCCCCGGCTGTATCATACCTAATCATCTCTTTCTCTGTCTACAGCTGTCTCTTTCAGAGTGTTCGGACAGTGAAGACCACAACATGGTGGGAGGAGCATCTGACAGAGGATAATAAATCATATATGAGGTTGGTCATGTGTGTGTATTCCACCAATACATCGGAAGTACTGTAAAATATATGTAATAAGTATTGAATGAATTGCGTTCTTGCATATTTTCCAGGAAGAGTCTGGGAGAGGAGTATAATCGACAGATAGCTGCTAAGCTCCACCCACTGAAGGATGAGCCCTGGCCCAGACAAGAATGGACAAAGGGTGTGTGTTTACTGTGTGGTGTGTGATGGTTATTGGTTTTTCATTTGTGCTTGGGTGGGTGGGAGTGTTAATGTGTGTATTAATCCAGAGAGTCGGCGAGTAGGGCTGGTTGCAGTGAAGTTGGGCATGGCCCCAATCTGGACCAAAACAGGAGAGAGACACGTGGTGACCATGCTGCAGGTAACACGCATGACAGACACCACACGGTCACAATCTCACACACACAGTCAAACCAAAGTCACAGGTGGTGGTGTGTGTTGTAGGTGCAGGATTGCCATGTGTTGAATTACCTGTCTAAAGAGGAGTACGATGGACACACTGCTGCCCTAATGGTGGGAGGGAAGAACGCATCGCCCTTCTATGTAAGTTCGAAGGCACACTGTTCAAAGCCATAGCGTATAAAGTAGTTAATTTACCCTTTCCCCTCTTACTCTCTCGCTCGCTCACCCTGTAGAAGACAGATGAAGAGATGGAGATGTTTAGGTTGGCTGGAGTTCCTCCTAAACAGAAAGTCACCACCTTTAAAGTCTCTGACAATGCTATCATCAAACCAGGTACATACACACACCATCATCAAACCAGGTACATACACACAATCATCAAACCAGGTACATACACACAATCATCAAACCAGGTACATACACACACCATCGTCAAACCGGGTATATATACACGCACCGACATCATCAAACCGGGTATATATACACGCACCGACATCATCAAACCGGGTATATATACACACACCATCATCAAACCGGGTATATATACACGCACCGACATCATCAAACCGGGTATATATACACGCACCGACATCATCAAACCGGGTATATATACACGCACCGACATCATCAAACCGGGTATATATACACACACCGACATCATCAAACCGGGTATATATACACGCACCGACATCATCAAACCGGGTATATATACACGCACCGACATCATCAAACCGGGTATATATACACGCACCGACATCATCAAACCGGGTATATATACACGCACCGACATCATCAAACCGGGTATATATACACGCACCGACATCATCAAACCGGGTATATATACACGCACCGACATCATCAAACCGGGTATATATACACGCACCGACATCATCAAACCGGGTATATATACACGCACCGACATCATCAAACCGGGTATATATACACGCACCGACATCATCAAACCGGGTATATACACGCACCGACATCATCAAACCGGGTATATATACACGCACCGACATCATCAAACCGGGTATATATACACGCACCGACATCATCAAACCGGGTATATATACACGCACCGACATCATCAAACCGGGTATATATACACGCACCGACATCATCAAACCGGGTATATATACACGCACCGACATCATCAAACCGGGTATATATACACGCACCGACATCATCAAACCGGGTATATATACACGCACCGACATCATCAAACCGGGTATATATACACGCACCGACATCATCAAACCGGGTATAT
>NC_068440.1:23350467-23362967 GCF_023373465.1 Oncorhynchus keta | reverse complement strand
CTGTCTGTCTGTCTGGCTCCACACCCTCATCTCTCTCTCTGTCTGTCTGTCTGGCTCCACACCCTCATCTCTCTCTCTGTCTGTCTGTCTGGCTCCACACCCTCATCTCTCTCTCTGTCTGTCTATTTCTGGAGAATTGTTCCATTTCTGTGTTCTATAATTTTTCTGTGTGTGTGTGTGTGTGTGTGTGTAGTATTGGTAAGGGTTTTCAGGGGGTGATGAAGCGGTATGGGTTTAAAGGCCAGCCAGCGTCTCATGGCCAGACGAAAACACACCGCAGACCTGGAGCCTCGGGACCTGGAGGGGTAAGACACACACCGTTGTTGACTGTTTAAAGATTTGGGGGAAAATCAATACATCTAAATAAATATGTAACATCTCATTCACACACACACACACACACACACACACACACACACACACACTAAAAACACTACTTACACACACTTGGACTAAACTGTGTCTCTTCAGGATCCAGCCAAAGTCTTCAAAGGGAAAAAGATGCCAGGCATGATGGGAAATGTGTTTGACACTGCCCACGGCCTAAAGGTACGCACCCACACACACATTCACCGAGTCCATGTAAGCACCTTCATGAATAATCAGAGGAGTGTGAAAAACAGAGCTTGTAGTCCCATTCTGAGTGCTTGCCTGAACCCTTTATGTTGCTATCTAACTGGTCCACAATGCCCAAAGCAACATCTTCTACCAACTCACGACTCTCTCTCTCTAGGTATGGAGAGTTAACACCAGGTATAATGTTATCTATGTTCATGGCTCTGTTCCTGGCCACAAGAACTGCTTACTAAAGGTACGACATACACCAGCCAGACTTACCATGCTCCTCGATGCACTTCTATTGGTCTGGCAGATAAAGTTACTGACCTTTTGTTTATCCAATCACGTGGTTTTATAAAGTTACTGAAATGGTTGTCCAATCATATGGTTTAGGTGAGGGACACTAACCTACCGACTTATGTGGAGAAGAACATCAACCCTCCGTTTCCAACATTTTTCTGTGAGGAGGACGAACAGCTACCTGAAGACCTGTACGATGAAGACCTGTTCATACACACACAGCCCTCACTCACACTCTAACAAACACACAGAGCCCTAACTCTTACACAGACATAAACACACACAGCCCTCACTCACACTCTAACAAACACACAGAGCCCTAACTCTTACACAGACATAAACACACACAGCCCTCACTCACACTCTAACAAACACACAGAGCCCTAACTCTTACACACAGACATACACACAATCTCATATATCAATTGTATGGTGACTAACTGTGACATGTAGGGTTAGTGGTGAAATATTTAAATGTTTTCTAGCCACACCCCTCTGTAGTCATGATGTCATTGTGTCTGGGACATTAAACATCCTTTCCTGGAAATACGTTTGTGTTTCATTAATTGTCTTCTCTCTCTTTTTCCTCTCGGTCTCTCCCTTGCTCTTTCACTCTAATGACCAGAGTTCTGTCACTACCACAGTTTTGGAAAGAGAAAACAGAGGAGTGATGTAAGGGTGTCCCAGAGGGACAAACTGAGCCGAGAGACAGATGGAGGGAGGGTCAGGAAACTGACAGGTGGAGAGAGGGAGGGCTGCAGAATCATAAAGGCTGACATTTGTGTGAGGGAATGGGGGATAAATGGAAGGAGGGTGACAGGCAGGGAGCAAGAGACGAAGAGAGGGGTATAAATTAGGACATTGGTACAGCAGAACCGCTGAGAGATACGCATAGATAATATGGGGGGTTAATGGCTGGTGTGTGTTGAAGACAGTAGAATAGGGTTTATGTAACCCGTTAATGTTGTTATTCTGACTGACTCCTATGAGAGCTCTCCTTTTCTACCTTCCACCATCTCTGTTTTATGTCAAGATGATTATGTTCTGGAGTTCTATTAACCGCAATGATTTCCCCATGATGTTCTGGAACACACACACAGCCTCAAACAGGAATGTTACCATTAGAAATGTCTGTTGTAATTATTCTGCACAACAGGCCTCCCCACATCTCTATCCACCCCCAACCTTTTCCCCTCCCCTTTCCCACCTCATCTTCCTGCCGCTTTCCCTCTCCCCCTCTCCCCTCCCACCCTCTCCTTTTCCCCTCTAGTTCTCTTAGCCTCTCTGCTTGGCTTCTGTCGATTGATGAGCTTTAATGGGGCAGACATTCCTTTTAAAGTGTGTGTGTACACAGCAGATAGAGAAGCTGTACTGCACCATCACTGCAGAGCATCCGACTCTACTGTACTACACACTAATAGATCTATATGACTCCATAATATCCAGATCTAAGTATATGATACTCTGACATAGTTTACACCTGCTACTAACATGCGGCCTGTGGTCAGATCATGGACTGGTTTGTTTATATCAGGTGTTATCAGAAGGGTGTGTGTGTCAGTCTGACCTTTTTGTCTTGATGGATGTCGTCCGATACTGTTGCCTCCACATTATGGATATTGTATTCACATGAATGCTGATTTGGTCAGCAGGTAGTAGATTAAGTGTTTCTGATTGGCTGATGCTGAGACATCAGCTGTTTGGCCAAAGCAGCACTTTCCCTGAGTTTACAGACCTGCTTCTCTCTCCCTAGACACAATTTACGTGCACGTGTGTAACTTCAGCTACGCCTTGTGTGTGTGGTGAGTGAGCGCTGTGTGATATGAATAATTGAGTGTGTTATTTGAAGGAAGCAGCTTCTCAACATTAACCCTCTAACACCACACTGACAGTCTGTATGATACAGTCACACACACACACATGCATGACACAGATTAGAGCAGGATGAGCAGCAACATAAACCCTTTCACCAGTGAGACTGACAGAACCATCATCATGACCATCATCATTGATGACGAGGAGCAGAGTGAAATGTAACCTCTGACCTCAACCCCCCCCACTGACTAGAACTATTCTGTGGTTTTATAATCATTCAACCTTGATTCAATTCAATGCACCTTTATTCATCCCTCAGGAGCAATAAGGTGGGCAGGACACAAGCAGTAACCTGGCAACTCTGTCCATCCCCTCTCTCTCTCTAGCTCAGCTAAAGGCCTTTGTGTCAGGTTATACAGTTTTCCTTTCAGGCCAGGGAGGAGAAATGTCATCTTTGTGTCTGTGCTAACATTCTCTTTCTCTCTGTCACACTCTCACACACACACTCTGTCACATGAACCTGATGTTGAGGGCCTCTGGGCCAGATGAAGAGAGTGCTGACCTCACCTCCCTTAACACCTCTTTCTCTCCCCATCTCTTTCCTCAATATCTATCTCTTGCTCTTTCACTCTCTGCTTTCTCCCACTGTCCCCCCTCACACCCTCTCCCTTCTATTGATTGGTTCACATCCCAGGTTTGACTTCCTTTTGTGATGGTTTCCGTGACACCCTGAAAACTATTGACATTTATTTACCCCAGAATCACAATCGACACACACAGATACACCCCGGTGGCGCCACATGTCTCTTCCAGTTTGAGTTCCGGTAGCACTGCTGGAGGCTGACTGAAAAGGAACCCCTTCTCTACCAGACACCTGCATCTCTCTCTCACACAACTGCACACGCTCACAAATACACACATACTTTCTTATGCACACACACACATGTACACACTCACGAACGTGCACACACACAAACAGCTAAACAGTAAACATTGCAGCATACCTGGAGTCATTATCATGCAGAGCAACAAAGCATTGCAGTATCTAACAGTGCTCTGTGCTGTATTCTAATACAGTGCTCTAATATTCTGTAGTGCTCTGTGCTCTAATCTAATATAGTGCTCTAATCTACTACAGTGATCTGTGCTGTAAACTACTGTAGTGCTCTGCTCTAATCTACTGTAGTGTTCTGTACTCTAATCTGCTGCAGTGCTCTGTGCTCTAATCTACTGTAGTGCTCTAATATACTGTAGTGCTCTGTGCTCTAATCTACTGTAGTGCTCTGTGCTCTAATCTAATACAGTGCTCTAATCTACTACAGTGATCTGTGCTCTAAACTACTGTAGTGCTCTGTGCTCTAATCTACTGTAGTGCTCTGTGCTCTAATCTGCTGTAGTGCTCTGTGCTCTAATCTGCTGCAGTGCTCTGTGCTCTAATCTACTGTAGTGCTCTGTGCTCTAATCTGCTGTAGTGCTCTGTGCTCTAATCTTCTATACAGTGCTGTGCTGCAATGTGCTCTAATCCACTGTACATCTCTAGTTTGTGCATGTGTGCGTGCGGGTGTGTGTCACGTGTGTACATGCATTTGTGTCCTCTACACACATAGCATGTGAATTTGTCAGTTGAATGATAGAATCCTTGAACAGAATAAATCCTAACTGTTTTTCTAGTATGCGTTTCTCCAGTCACAACCATGGAACACACCTGACATCTAGTGGTCATGAGGATAAATGCACTCATGTATCAAATGTTCAGTCATAGCGGGACAACCATTTATATCAAAGATCTTTATAGGTCCCTGGTTGTAAAGCACTTTATTTTAGACCAAAATAAGTTATCAAAATGAAAAACATGAACACAAAGAATAAAAGTTTTTTAAAACAGGAACATTGCTGTAATACAACATTGGTAAGCCTAGTAACATGTTAATAACACTCCATAAACAGTTAACAAGACATGAATAAACCTGAATAAGTACCTTAGTAGCACCACACTGATGCATAGATAGATTGCTCTTGTATTGGCACCATCGTTAGGAGAAAGTGTCCCCTGGACGTGGGGTCCTGATTTTGGTCTGGGTGTCATTGATGTGGTCAGGTCTAGGGTGTGGTTAGTCTATGATTGGGAGGTAGTCAGGTCTAGGGTATAGTTAGACTATGGTTGGGATGTAGTCAGGTCTAGGGTATGGTTAGACTATGGTTGGGATGTAGTCAGGTCTAGGGTATGGTTAGACTATGGTTGGGATGTAGACAGGTCTAGGGTATGGTTAGACTATGGTTGGGATGTAGTCAGGTCTAGGGTATGGTTAGACTATGGTTGGGATGTAGTCAGGTCTAGGGTATGGTTAGACTATGGTTGGGATGTAGTCAGGTCTAGGGTATGGTTAGACTATGGTTGGGATGTAGTCAGGTCTAGGGTATGGTTAGACTATGGTTGGGATGTAGTCAGGTCTAGGGTATGGTTAGACTATGTTTGAGAGGTAGTCAGGGTTAGCTGTTTACGGTATAGTTAGACTATGGTTGAGAGGTAGTCAGGGTTAGCTGTTTACGGTATAGTTAGACTATGGTTGGGATGTAGTCAGGGTTAGCTGTTTACGGTATAGTTAGACTATGGTTGGGATGTAGTCAGGGTTAGCTGTTTACGGTATAGTTAGACTATGGTTGGGATGTAGTCAGGGTTAGCTGTTTACGGTATAGTTAGACTATGGTTGGGAGGTAGTCAGGGTTAGCTGTTTACGGTATAGTTAGACTATGATTGGGATGTAGTCAGGGTTAGCTGTTTACGGTATAGTTAGACTATGGTTGGGATGTAGTCAGGGTTAGCTGTTTACGGTATAGTTAGACTATGGTTGGGATGTAGTCAGGGTTAGCTGTTTACGGTATAGTTAGACTATGGTTGGGATGTAGTCAGGGTTAGCTGTTTACGGTATAGTTAGACTATGATTGGGATGTAGTCAGGGTTAGCTGTTTACGGTATAGTTAGACTATGGTTGGGATGTAGTCAGGGTTAGCTGTTTACGGTATAGTTAGACTATGGTTGGGATGTAGTCAGGTCTAGGGTATAGTTAGACTATGATTGGGATGTAGTCAGGGTTAGCTGTTTACGGTATAGTTAGACTATGATTGGGATGTAGTCAGGGTTAGCTGTTTACGGTATAGTTAGACTATGATTGGGATGTAGTCAGGGTTAGCTGTTTACGGTATAGTTAGACTATGATTGGGATGTAGTCAGGGTTAGCTGTTTACGGTATAGTTAGACTATGGTTGGGATGTGGGTATGGTATGGTTGTGTTCCGAGGTTAGGATTAAGACAGTGAGTAGGTGCTGATAGGGTGGGAGAGGTGGGGGGAGGATGGGGGAGGGATAGCAGAGGATGGGTGAGGAGGGGGAGGGATGTAGAGTGACTTGGGGGTGAGGTTTGTCTGAGTGGGGGCTCTGGAGTGACCCCTGGGTGTAGGAAGCGTAGTTAGCTGTGTAGTTAGCTGTTTATGGTATAGTTAGACTATGGTTGGGATGTAGTCAGGTCTAGGGTATGGTTAGACTATGGTTGGGATGTAGACAGGTCTAGGGTATGGTTAGACTATGGTTGGGATGTAGTCAGGTCTAGGGTATGGTTAGACTATGGTTGGGATGTAGTCAGGTCTAGGGTATGGTTAGACTATGGTTGGGATGTAGTCAGGGTTAGCTGTTTACGGTATAGTTAGACTATGGTTGAGAGGTAGTCAGGGTTAGCTGTTTACGGTATAGTTAGACTATGGTTGGGATGTAGTCAGGGTTAGCTGTTTACGGTATAGTTAGACTATGGTTGGGATGTAGTCAGGGTTAGCTGTTTACGGTATAGTTAGACTATGGTTGGGATGTAGTCAGGGTTAGCTGTTTACGGTATAGTTAGACTATGTTTGAGAGGTAGTCAGGGTTAGCTGTTTACGGTATAGTTAGACTATGTTTGAGAGGTAGTCAGGGTTAGCTGTTTACGGTATAGTTAGACTATGGTTGGGATGTAGTCAGGGTTAGCTGTTTACGGTATAGTTAGACTATGGTTGGGATGTAGTCAGGGTTAGCTGTTTACGGTATAGTTAGACTATGGTTGGGATGTGGGTATGGTATGGTTGTGTTCCGAGGTTAGGATTAAGACAGTGAGTAGGTGCTGATAGGGTGGGAGAGGTGGGGGGAGGATGGGGGGGGGATAGCAGAGGATGGGTGAGGAGGGGGAGGGATGTAGAGTGACTTGGGGGTGAGGTTTGTCTGAGTGGGGGGGGAGAGGGCTGGTCACTCTGGAGTGACCCCTGGGTGTAGGAAGCGGGGGGGGAGAGGGCTGGTAGGGCAGGTGATGGGAGGAGGAAGGGGAGGCAGCAGTATGGTGGTGGGTGGAAGGATAATGGAATGCGCTATGATGGGGTGAGGAGGGGGAGGACTGGTAATGGTGTGAAGCATGATGAGGGGAGACAGGCGTTCTCTGAGGAGAGGTAAAATGGAGGGAGCTGTAATGGGGGGAGGAGGGGTAGGAGTGGCGATGGGGGGAGGTGTGAGATTGATGATGAGGAGTAACGCGATTCTGAGAGACCTGTGAGTCTTTAATGGGGTTATAGTTCATGTTAGGGTTAGAGTTATTGGTATAGTTCCAGGAAGTCTTATTGGAGTTACTATTGGGCAGTATGTTAGGCTCAGAGTGGTTCCAAGCAGTAGCCATGCTGTGGTTGGTGTAGTTAGTGGTGGTAGGATTACTGGTAGTAGTAGAGGGACTAGTCCCCTTCTTGTAGAGGAAGACGTTGTAGTGCAGAGGAGGGCTGGCCTCGGGGCGGAGCTTAGCCTCTTTAGGGAGGAGCGACTGTAGACCAATGGTGACTCCATCCTGCTTTAGAAATATACAGGGTTGAGAGTCAGAGGAGGATAGACATTTATAGACTAGAGAAGATAGAAATAAGTTGGATAGACAGGGTAAGTGAGAAAGATAAAGGGAGTGATGGTTGAGACAGAGGGAAGGAATGGAGAAATGAAGAACGAGGGTTAAGGTAGAGAACAGGTGTGCATGTGTGTGAGAGAGGGAGGACTGAGGGGAGGACAGCTCATAATAATGGCTGGAACGAGCAAATGGCATCACACCATGTGTTTGATGTGTTTGATACCATTACATTGATTCCACTCTAGCCATTATCATCAGCCCGTCCTCCCAAATGAAGGCGCCACCAACCTCCTGTGAGGTTCTATTGGTTGCAAGAATTTTGTATAATATTTTAAATTACAAAATGTATGTTTTGAATCCGGTGTCGTTTTGCGTATCAGTTCAATCTTCCCAACTATTTTGCAATCTATGTGGCACAGTTGTCCATTTTTTGGTTCTTAAATGAAACTGGTATACTTTATTTATCACAATTTTCTTTAACCAAATATGGTCTTTAATGCAGGGCTGACAGACAATTTTACTACTTTTTCCCCTTCCACTTTCTACCATTTTTGCGGTAATGCTGCATTTACTTGGTTGTAAATTTGTGTAGAGCAGATTTTTTTTGTTAGCTGCATGTGTGATATAACTCCACCAGTCCTGTTTATTACATTTACATTTAAGTCATTTAGCAGACGCTCTTATCCAGAGCGACTTACAAATTGGTGCATTCACCTTTATGATATAATTTACAAATATTACACCTTTTTTATTATTATTTCAAAAGATAATGTTTATTTTTTTAATCTATTAGTATATTTGAGTTGAATCACATGATTTGTTCTGTTTGTTTCTGGTGGATTAAACTGAAATTGCAACCTACTTTCTATGGCTTGTTTAAACAATGATGATATTTGGGAGATGATTTCCTTTGTAAATAACTGAAAGTGAGAGGTTGTAATCTGAATAAAGGGAAAAAAGACCATTCTTGAACATGGGGTGAGACAATTGATTAATTTGCTAGAGAACCAGTTTGGATTTAAGTATAACTTTTGTATGATTGACACCTTTAGTGAGAGTCTAATGCTTTAATATTTAATCATTTCTGCCCTCCGAGTTCATATTCATTATATAAATAGGCCCGTTTAATTTTGGCTGGTTTGCCGTTCCAAATCAAATGGAATATAAAACCATAAGCAAATAGGTAAACTGTGATATGACTAAAGAGTTAATCAGGGTGATTTTTCCACAAATAGACAGGTATTTTCCTTTCCATGGTAGCAAGATCCATTTCTGCTAACTTTCTGTAAAAAATGTATTGGTGTGAGATCATTTCTTTATTTCGGGAAATGTACACCGAGTATGTCCACATCAACGTCAGATCATTTATAGTGTTCTATCTTCAATGGGTAAAGTCCATGTCAAAGACATGTCTGATTAGAATTATTGGCCTCCAATATTTGAAATGGACTGTGTGTGTTTATTAAAGTGTTAATAAAGCCATGCACAATAAGCCAGGGAAAGCTGTGAGTGAGTGAGTGAGTGAGTGAGTGAGTGAGTGACTTATGACTTTTGGTCTTTCTTTATTGAAACATTCTTAATTCATTTAAAACTCACCCCCCCACTCCTAAAATAAAAAAATAAATAAAAATACACAAAAACCCTCTCCTACAACCGTATATCCAAAACATCTTCCCCAGCAATACAGACAGCCCCCCCAACACACCATATCTCCTCAAACATCTCCACACATTTGATCATTTTATAGAACTCAAACTCAACCCTAAGGCGCGCAGAGACCATCCCATTAAACAGTAGTAAAGGGTCTGTTATCCCCCACCTTGACCCTGTTCCTCCTTGTTAGCCAAATAGCTAACTTTGCCTGAGCAAACAGAAAATTCAACAAAACACATTTTTCTTTCTCCTTACTCGAATACCTGTATCCCATTATAAACATCCCAACAGCAAAAACCACCCCCAACCTGTCACACAGACATTCCAACAGAGACATTAATGGCATTAACCTGGTGCACACAGAAAACACATGAATTACAGTTTCTTTCATTTGACAGAAAGGACACCCCTGCCCAATTCCCGGATCAACCCGTGCCAACCAGCTGTTAGTGGCCAGGGCTCCATGAAGAACCCTCCACTGGAGGTCCCCTGACCTCTTTGGTACTGGGGGTTTGTAGAGCGCCCTCCATCTAAAACCCACCATACTCTCCGCCCCACATACCCCCTGCCACTGATGTGCCTTCACTCCTGTTAGGCTTCTGATGCTCCTCACCTTAACGCAGAGGTTGTAGAGGGCTTTACCTCCCACCCCCTCAAACTCCCCCAGGCTCGGAGTGTTAAAATCTAAAAAGTCCTCCAGACCCCCAGTCTCTGCCGTCACCTGCAGTGGCGGGAACATTGGTGGCCCCTCTCCCTTTGGCCTCTCAAACACCCCCCTTACCGGCTCAGACAGTGCCTCCTGGACCTCCTCCAGGAATCTCTCCAGCAGCCTAAGAGACGTTATTCCTGTTTGTTGCACCAAGACCTCCGGGGTTTTCCACCCCTCCTCTCCCAGCAGTCTCAGGTCACCCAGCCTTTGTAAACCCCCTGCCATCAGTTGCCTCTGCAGGGTGGCCGACTGAACCGATCTCAAAGGGATGGCTGGGTTGTGGAAGATGGGCTCCTCCCACACCCACTGCCCAGGCTCCACACCCCCTTCTCGTGTGGGCCTTAGCAGCTGCCAGGCCCTCAGCACCGCAGAGTAAAACTCTGAGAGACCTGCTGTACTCAGCCTCTCCAGCTTCATGAGGAACAGCTGCTGGTCCAACCCTAATCCGCCAGCTCTCCTCAGCAGCGCATGCTGGTTCCCTCCAGCCAACATCAGTGTGGTACAGCAGTCTCTGCACCGCCTTTAGTCGGAAAGCAGCCATCCTGCTCTCCAGTTCCACCAGGCCCTGTCCTCCTTCGTGGACGGTCATGTACAAAACTGCTGCCTTCAGCCAGTGATGTCCCGACCAAAAAAAAAAAAAAAATCCACCAGCTTGCGTTGCAGGTCTGCAAGCAGACCGGCGGGGGGTTGAGGACAGCCAGTTTATGCCACAAGGAAGATGCCACCAGGTTGTTGATTATCAGCACCCTCCCTCTATATGACACTTGGGACAGGAGCCACCTCCACCTGGCCAGTCTTGACACCACTGCCTGTGTCAGCCCCTCCCAGTTCTTGCTGACCCACCTCTCCGAGCCCAGGTACACCCCTAACACTTTAAGCCCTTCACAACCCCACTGCAAACCCCTGGAAGCAGGGGAGGAGCCCTATCCCCCATGCCCCACATAACAGAGCTTTGCTCTTTCCCCAGTTTACCTTAGCTGATGAAGCTCCCTCGTACACCTTCAGACTGGTCTCTAGTTCCTGCATATCTTGCCCATCCCTGACCATCACAGAAACATCATCTGCATATGCTGAGACTGCAATTCCTGTCACCACATCCATGCCTGTCCAGCATACTCCCCGCAGTCTCCTGCGTAGCAGTCCTAAAAAGGCTCAATGGCTAGTGTGTACAGCTGCCCAGATAGAGGGCATCCTTGTCTAATGCCCCGTCTCACCCAGACTGGCCTACTGAGCCCCCTCCCACCTTAACCATACATGACGCCCCAGCATACAACAGCTTCACACAGGTCACAAAACTCTTCCCAAACCCAAACACAGACATCACATTAAACAGATACTCATGATCCACTCTATCAAAAGCCTTCTCTTGATCTAAAGAGACCAGTCCAAAGTTCACATTAGAACCTCTCGACAAGTCCAACATGTCCCTAATCAAGAACAAGTTGTCCGTGATTGAGCGTCCCGGTACACAATATGTCTGGTCCTTGTGTATTATAGAGTCCAGATGGGACTTCAGTCTGTTAGAGAGGACCTTGGCAAAAATCTTGTAGTCCGCACAGAGTAATGCCACAGGCCTCCAGTTCTTAAGTTCACACAAATCCCCTTTTTTGGGCAGGAGAGTCAGAGCCGCCCGACGGCAGCTCATCGGCAACTCTCCTACCCCGACGCATTCTCGCAACACGCAAAAGAAATCCTTTCCAATTGTTCCCCAGAATTTTTTGTAAAATTCCACTGGAAGTCCATCAACCCCGGGTGCACGACCGGGGACATCTGGGTTACTGCCTCTGCCAGTTCATGTGACAACAGAGGAATGTCCATTTCATCCCTCTGTGCCCGAGAGAGCTTAGGAGTCCTGCGAACAAGACCTGAGCACACATAGGATCACACATTTCTGCCCTATACAAGTCAGTATAAAACTCCACAGTCCGCTCCCACATCTCCCCACCACAGAGGTCACCCGCCCATCAGACAGCCGTAGACAATGCATACCCTTGGCTTCACTGCTCTGTCTTTCCAAACCAAAGAAGAAGGAGCTGGGAGCATCCATCTCCTTGAGCATGGAGAACCTAGCTCTTACAAGTGCTCCCTTTGCTTTAACCTGGAAAAAACTGCCCAGGTCCCTACATAATTCGGCTAAGTTAGCCTGGAGGCCTACATTGCCTTGCCCCACCATCCCTACCTCCATCTCACTAATACACCGCTCTAGTTCCCCCAATACTCTCCTAGCCTCTGAGGATGAGAGAGCTGTGTACTGTTGACAGAAAAGCCGAATTTGCACTTTCCCCACATCCCACCACTGACTCAGAGACTCATACTCCTCTCTTCGCTGCCCCATCTTTCCCAAAAGTCTGGAAACCTGAGCAAAAAGTGGCATCTTGTAAGAGCTTTACATTGAACTTCCAATAAGATGCCTGCCGGGGCCCTGGTGAAATAGACAGCCGAGCCATGGTTATGTGGTGATCCGAAACCCCACTGGGAGAATGGTAGCACCCAGCAGCCTATTGCTCTGATTCCTGGACATGTAAAAACGATCAAGTCGAGCTGCACTCACCCTAGCCCCAA
>NC_068440.1:23082967-23342967 GCF_023373465.1 Oncorhynchus keta | reverse complement strand
ATTTTCAAACGTGAGCCTGAGCAGGAACACAGTAGCTGATCGCACATGTGATCTTGCCACCAATCTGTATGACCAGCTGATGGAAAAGGGAAAAGATTTTGTTGCGTTCTCCCTCGCTGTGGATGAGAGCTGCGACGCATCTGATACTGCTCAGCTGTCAGTCTTCATCTGTGGAGTGGACTCAAATCTGTGTGTCACGGAGGAGCTATTAGGATTCAAATGGCACAACCACAGGAAAGGAAATCTTTGAGGAGGTTTCCAAATGTGTAACTGAAATAAAGCTGCCGTGGGATAAACTTGTTGGATTAACGACAGATGGTGTGCCAGCGATGTGCGGTAAAAAGAGTGGACTGGTGGGCATGGTTCGGGAGAAGATGCGGGAAGAGAACTGTGCAGGTGAGCTAACTGTTTACCACTGCATCATACATCAGGAAGCACTGTGTGCCAAAGCCCTAAAGATGGAACATGTTATGACCACAGTAACACAGGTAGTTAACTTTATAAAAGCCAAAGGTCTAAATCACCGCCAGTTTAAATATTTTCTGGAGGAGTGTGGTTCGGAATACGCAGACGTGCCGTATCACACAGAGGTGAGATGGCTAAGCAGAGGAAAAGTACTGAACAGATGTTTCGAGCTGCGTGAGGAAATATGTCAATTCCTGGAAACCAAAGGGAAGGATACAGCAGAGCTCCGGGAGGAAAAAGTTCCTGTGTGAGCTGGCCTTTCTCTGTGACATCTCGAGCCATCTCGATGCGCTGAACCTGCAGCTTCAGGGGCGGGGGCGCATCATCACAGACATGTACGCTGCAGTGAGGGCCTTCAAAACTAAACTGTGCCTGTGGGAGAATCAGATGCTGCAAGGAAACCCTTGCCATTTTCCCTGCTGACAATCCATAAAAGCGCAGATCTCTACCGCCGTGTTCCCATGCGCACAGTTTGCTGAAAAACTCAGTGTTCTCGCCGCTGAGTTTAGCCGGCGATTTGCCGACTTCGATGCCCAGAAATGCAAGTTTGAACTGCTTAGTAATCCCTTCGCAGTTGATGTGGAAAATGCACCAACCAACATCCAAATGGAGCTGATTGAACTCCAGTGCAACGACACGCTGAAGTCAAAGTATGATGCTGTGGGCGCCGCACAGTTTCCACGGTTCATCCCTGACACAATGGTCCAGCTCCGCACCCAAGCTGCTCAGATGCTCTCCATGTTCGGCAGCACTTATCTATGCGAGCAACTTTTCTCCTCGATGAAGATGACCAAAACAACTCACAGGAGACGTCTGACTGATGAACATCTTCGCTCGATACTGAGGATTTCTTCAGCTCAGAGCTTGAGCCCAGACATTGATGAACTAGCATCCAAGAAGAGATGCCAGG
Organism: Oncorhynchus keta; assembly: GCF_023373465.1. Classification (NCBI taxonomy): domain Eukaryota; kingdom Metazoa; phylum Chordata; class Actinopteri; order Salmoniformes; family Salmonidae; genus Oncorhynchus; species Oncorhynchus keta. The sequence continues at coordinate 23,341,592 of NC_068440.1, read as the reverse complement.
TATCTGGCTTGGGCACATCAGATTAGACCAGTGTGCAATAATTAACGTTTTCTTTATGCACTTTTTCTTGCTACAAGGCATGGGCTTGAATGGTTGATTGATTTATTATCATTTTATTTGTAAAATTATTAGCCAGTGGAAAAAGTTTATTTTGGTATTTAAATCAGAAGGCTGCAAATAGATAAGAGGCATACAATTTTTATTTACATTTTATTTATTTAATAAATTAATGCCATTGATGTGTTTTTTCATTTGAAATTCAATTTTTCATGTCTCCACTATTAAATTGTATATTGTATGGTAATAAGCGATGCTTGTTCCATATTCAATGTTAAAGAAAAACTTGTTTGGGTCCATATTAAAAGGTTAATTTGTTCAATGTTGGCCCGTGACTTTGTTCAGGTTTTACATTTTGGCCCACTGGGTATTTGAGTTTGACACCCCTGGTATAGAGTATAGTACAGTATAGTATAATACAGTACAGTATAGTATACTGTAGTATAGTTGTGTTTTCGTCCTTTTAGCTTCTAGTGGAGTCAAGGGGCTCAACAGTCCCTCTCCAGGAACCCAGCTATAGTATAGAATAATATAGTATATGTATGCAGTATTATGGTTCCCCTTATGTGCATGGTGGTATTACATTAATCATAATAATGATTTAGTATATGTTGCTGGAGGGAGAGGAGTTTGCCTCCTCCCTATTTACCTCCTGGTCTGCGTTAGGGGTGTGGTCAGATGAGTGGGCAGGGCGGTTGTTAATATGTTTGGGCGAATGAGAGTTGGCGATGTTCAGAGACTCCTCCCCTTGAGTGAATTGAGACTTTACAGGGTCCTCCATTTTCTGAGGGTCGTCCTGTGGAACAACACACACAGACAAACCCACATTACACAAACACACACACACACACACACACACACACACACACACACACACACACACACACACACACACACACACACACACACACACACACACACACACACACACACACACACACACACACACTCGTTAGACACACATGCATATGTTACATCCAGTGGAGGATGGATCATAATAATGGCTGGAACGATGCGAATGGAATGGCATCAAACACATGGAAAACATGTGGAAACCATGGAAACCATGTGGAAACCATGGAAACCATGTGTTTGGTGTATTTGATACCATTCCACTGATTCCATTCCAGACATTACCACAAGCCTTTCCTCCCCAATTAATTTTTTTTTTTTAATTACAATTTTTACCTTTATTTAACCAGGCAAGTCAGTTAAGAACACATTCTTATTTTCAATGACGGCCTGGGAACAGTGGATTAACTGCCTGTTCAGGGGCAGAACGACAGATTTGTACCTTGTCAGCTCAGGGGTTTGAACTCGCAACCTTCTGGTAATTAAGGTGCCACCAACCTCCTGTGCTACATACCCGAATGTCATACACACACATATTGACACATACGTTACATACACAAACATTGATTGTCTGATGGCAGACATTTGAAGGTCATGAGGACAGTACAGTAACTGGGTCAGCTAGCAGAGACCAGCCATTCTTTATGAGTTAGAAAGTGTGTGTGTTAGTGTGTGTATGCATGAGTGTTTGTGCCTGTGTGTCAGGGGAGGTCATTTGGGTTCGCTCTAAATTCAAATTTAATTCAATAAACCTACAACCTATGTGTTGGGTGCCCCCCTTTCTGGCAAAGCCACATGTACTCTGTTTAAATCAATGTTGGTTTGTTGAATGGAGCTGGAGATGGGGAGGCTGCTGTGTGGAAGCAAAGGGACCAACGTGACAAACCCTAATGCTGCTAGTCGGAAACAAGGATAAGGAGGAAAAGCCTAGAAATGTCTGCCCGACCCCTATCCACAGGGGGAGAGGAAGAAGCACTGTAGCCCATAATGTCTTCCCTATCCCTAGTAACCACAGAGGAGAGGAAGAAGCACTGTACCCCATAATGTCTGCCCGACCTCTATCCACAGGGGGAGAGGAAGAAGCACTGTACCCCATAATGTCTGCCCGACCCCTATCCACAGGGGGAGAGGAAGAAGCACTGTAGCCCATAATGTCTTCCCTACCCCTATCCACAGGGGGAGAGGAAGAAGCACTGTAGCCCATAATGTCTTCCCTACCCCTATCCACAGGGGGAGAGGAAGAAGCACTGTAGCCCATAATGTCTTCCCTATCCCTAGTAACCACAGAGGAGAGGAAGAAGCACTGTAGCCCATAATGTCTTCCCTACCCCTATTCACAGGGGGAGAGGAAGAAGCACTGTAGCCCATAATGTCTTCCCTACCCCTATTCACAGGGGGAGAGGAAGAAGCACTGTACCCCATAATGTCTGCCCTACCCCTATTCACAGGGGGAGAGGAAGAAGCACTGTAGCCCATAATGTCTGCCCTATCCCTAGTAACCACAGAGGAGAGGAAGAAGCACTGTAGCCCATAATGTCTGCCCTATCCCTAGTAACCACAGAGGAGAGGAAGAAGCACTGTAGCCCATAATGTCTGCCCTATCCCTAGTAACCACAGACGAGAGGAAGAAGCACTGTAGCCCATAATGTCTTCCCTATCCCTAGTAACCACAGAGGAGAGGAAGAAGCACTGTAGCCCATAATGTCTTCCCTATCCCTAGTAACCACAGAGGAGAGGAAGAAGCACTGTAGCCCATAATGTCTTCCCTATCCCTAGTAACCACAGAGGAGAGGAAGAAGCACTGTAGCCCATAATGTCTTCCCTATCCCTAGTAACATTTACATTTACATTTAAGTCATTTAGCAGACGCTCTTATCCAGAGCGACTTACAAATTGGTGCATTCACCTTATGACATCCAGTGGAACAGCCACTTTACAATAGTGCATCTAAATCTTTTAAGGGGGGGGGGGGTGAGAAGGATTACTTTATCCTATCCTAGGTATTCCTTAAAGAGGTGGGGTTTCAGGTGTCTCCGGAAGGTGGTGATTGACTCCGCTGTCCTGGCGTCGTGAGGGAGTGTGTTCCACCATTGGGGAGCCAGAGCAGCGAACAGTTTTGACTGGGCTGAGCGGGAACTGTACTTCCTCAGTGGTAAGGAGGCGAGCAGGCCAGAGGTGGATGAACGCAGTGCCCTTGTTTGGGTGTAGGGCCTGATCAGAGCCTGGAGGTACTGAGGTGCCGTTCCCCTCACAGCTCCGTAGGCAAGCACCATGGTCTTGTAGCGGATGCAAGCTTCAACTGGAAGCCAGTGGAGAGAGCGGAGGAGCGGGGTGACGTGAGAGAACTTGGGAAGGTTGAACACCAGACGGGCTGCGGTGTTCTGGATGAGTTGTAGGGTTTAATGGCACAGGCAGGGAGCCCAGCCAACAGCGAGTTGCAGTAATCCAGACGGGAGATGACAAGTGCCTGGATTAGGACCTGCGCCGCTTCCTGTGTGAGGCAGGGTCGTACTCTGCGGATGTTGTAGAGCATGAACCTACAGGAACGGGCCACCGCCTTGATGTTAGTTGAGAACGACAGGGTGTTGTCCAGGATCACGCCAAGGTTCTTAGCGCTCTGGGAGGTGGACACAATGGAGTTGTCAACCGTGATGGCGAGATCATGGAACGGGCAGTCCTTCCCGGGAGGAAGAGCAGCTCCGTCTTGCCGAGGTTCAGCTTGAGGTGGTGATCCGTCATCCACACTGATATGTCTGCCAGACATGCAGAGATGCGATTCGCCACCTGGTCATCAGAAGGGGGAAAGGAGAAGATTAATTGTGTGTCGTCTGCATAGCAATGATAGGAGAGACCATGTGAGGTTATGACAGAGCCAAGTGACTTGGTGTATAGCGAGAATAGGAGAGGGCCTAGAACAGAGCCCTGGGGGACACCAGTGGTGAGAGCGCGTGGTGAGGAGACAGATTCTCGCCACGCCACCTGGTAGGAGCGACCTGTCAGGTAGGACGCAATCCAAGCGTGGGCCGCACCGGAGATGCCCAACTCGGAGAGGGTGGAGAGGAGGATCTGATGGTTCACAGTATCGAAGGCAGCCGATAGGTCTAGAAGGATGAGAGCAGAGGAGAGAGAGTTAGCTTTAGCGGTGCGGAGCGCCTCCGTGATACAGAGAAGAGCAGTCTCAGTTGAATGACTAGTCTTGAAACCTGACTGATTTGGATCAAGAAGGTCATTCTGAGAGAGATAGCGGGAGAGCTGGCCAAGGACGGCACGTTCAAGAGTTTTGGAGAGAAAAGAAAGAAGGGATACTGGTCTGTAGTTGTTGACATCGGAGGGATCGAGTGTAGGTTTTTTCAGAAGGGGTGCAACTCTCGCTCTCTTGAAGACGGAAGGGACGTAGCCAGCGGTCAGGGATGAGTTGATGAGCGAGGTGAGGTAAGGGAGAAGGTCTCCGGAAATGGTCTGGAGAAGAGAGGAGGGGATAGGGTCGAGCGGGCAGGTTGTTGGGCGGCCGGCCGTCACAAGACGCGAGATTTCATCTGGAGAGAGAGGGGAGAAAGAGGTCAGAGCACAGGGTAGGGCAGTGTGAGCAGAACCAGCGGTGTCGTTTGACTTAGCAAACGAGGATCGGATGTCGTCGACCTTCTTTTTCAAAATGGTTGACGAAGTCATCTGCAGAGAGGGAGGAGGGGGGAGGAGGATTCAGGAGGGAGGAGAAGGTGGCAAAGAGCTTCCTAGGGTTAGAGGCAGATGCTTGGAATTTAGAGTGGTAGAAAGTGGCTTTAGCAGCAGAGACAGAGGAGGAAAATGTAGAGAGGAGGGAGCGAAAGGATGCCAGGTCCGCAGGGAGGCGAGTTTTCCTCCATTTCCGCTCGGCTGCCCGGAGCCCTGTTCTGTGAGCTCGCAATGAGTCGTCGAGCCACGGAGCGGGAGGGGAGGACCGAGCCGGCCTGGAAGATAGGGGACATAGAGAGTCAAAGGATGCAGAAAGGGAGGAGAGGAGGGTTGAGGAGGCAGAATCAGGAGATAGGTTGGAGAAGGTTTGAGCAGAGGGAAGAGATGATAGGATGGAAGAGGAGAGAGTAGCGGGGGAGAGAGAGCGAAGGTTGGGACGGCGCGGTACCATCCGAGTAGGGGCAGTGTGGGAAGTGTTGGATGAGAGCGAGAGGGAAAAGGATACAAGGTAGTGGTCGGAGACTTGGAGGGGAGTTGCAATGAGGTTAGTGGAAGAACAGCATCTAGTAAAGATGAGGTCGAGCGTATTGCCTGCCTTGTGAGTAGGGGGGGAAGGTGAGAGGGTTAGGTCAAAAGAGGAAAGGAGTGGAAAGAAGGAGGCAGAGAGGAATGAGTCAAAGGTAGACGTGGGGAGGTTAAAGTCGCCCAGAACTGTGAGAGGTGAGCCGTCCTCAGGAAAGGAGCTTATCAAGACATCAAGCTCATTGATGAACTCTCCGAGGGGACCTGGAGGGCGATAAATGATAAGGATGTTAAGCTTGAAAGGGCTGGTAACTGTGACAGCATGAAATTCAAAGGAGGCGATAGACAGATGGGTAAGGGGAGAAAGAGAGAATGACCACTTGGGAGAGATGAGAATCCCGGTGCCACCACCCCGCTGACTAGAAGCTCTCGGGGTGTGCGAGAACACGTGGGCGGACGAAGAGAGAGCAGTAGGAGTAGCAGTGTTATCTGTGGTGATCCATGTTTCCGTCAGTGCCAAGAAGTCGAGGGACTGGAGGGAGGCATAGGCTGAGATGAACTCTGCCTTGTTGGCCGCAGATCGGCAGTTCCAGAGGCTACCGGAGACCTGGAACTCCACGTGGGTCGTGCGCGCTGGGACCACCAGATTAGGGTGGCCGCGGCCATGCGGTGTGGAGCGTTTGTATGGTCTGTGCAGAGAGGAGATAACAGGGATAGACAGACACATAGTTGACAGGCTACAGAAGAGGCTACGCTAATGCAAGGAGATTGGAATGACAAGTGGACTTCACGTCTCGAATGTTCAGAAAGTTAAGCTTACGTAGCAAGAATCTTATTGACTAAAATGATTAAAATGATACAGTACTGCTGAAGTAGGCTAGCTGGCAGTGGCTGCGTTGTTGACTTTGTAGGCTAGCTGGCAGTGGCTGCGTTGTTGACACTACACTAATCAAGTCGTTCCGTTGAGTGTAATAGTTTCTACAGTGCTGCTATTCGGGGGCTAGCTGGCTAGCTAGCAGTGTTGATTACGTTACGTTGCGTTAAAAGAACGACAATAGCTGGCTAGCTAACCTAGAAAATCGCTCTAGACGACACAATTATCTTTGATACACAGACGGCTATGTAGCTAGCTATGTAGCTAGCTACGATCAAACAAATCAAACCGTTGTGCTGTAATGAAATGAAATGAAAATGTGATACTACCTGTGGAGCGAAGCGGAATGCGACCGGGTTGTTGAGTGCGGAAGTACTATTCAATAGATGTTGGCTAGCTGTTGGCTAGCTAGCAGTGTCTCCTACGTTAAGGACGACAAATAGCTGGCTAGCTAACCTCGGTAAATTAAGATAATCACTCTAAGACTACACGCTCTAAACTACACAATTATCTTGGATACGAAGACAGCAAAGACAACTATGTAGCTAGCTAACACTACACTAATCAAGTCGTTCAGTTGAGTGTAATAGTTTCTACAGTGCTGCTATTCGGTAGACGGTGGACGTTTGCTAGCTGGCTAGCTGCTGGGCAGATAGCAGTGTAGACTACGTTAGGACGACGAAATACAAAGTTGCAATAGAAGTGCTGACTGTTTCACTTTGTTGTCCTCTTTTTTTTCCTTTTTCTTCTGTCCTTCTTTTGTCCTTATTTTGTCTTCCTTTCTTCTGTTAACTAGATATTTTTTGTTGTTATTCTTTGTAAGCTAGCTAGCTTCTTCCAGGAGAGTCCCTAGCAACTGCTGAGCAACAAGTAAACAATTCTGCTAGCAATTCAGCTAGCTAAGATAACTGTACAATTTTATGAAAAATAGTTAATTTTTCAAAAGCCTGTCTTTTTTGGTTTGTTCCTAGATTTGTCTTCTATTGAGTCTTGCAGTTTTCTCTTGATTTTTTCGATGTACTTCACTCTAAAAAAACATTTAAATCTCAATATATACAGGAGCTCATTTTTCAGCAGCTGCTCAATTTAGAACTCCGGAATAAACCACAGAGGAGAGGAAGAAGCACTGTAGCCCATAATGTCTTCCCTATCCCTAGTAACCACAGAGGAGAGGAAGAAGCACTGTAGCCCATAATGTCTGCCCTATCCCTAGTAACCACAGAGGAGAGGAAGAAGCACTGTAGCCCATAATGTCTGCCCTATCCCTAGTAACCACAGAGGAGAGGAAGAATCACTGTAGCCCATAATGTCTGCCCTATCCCTAGTAACCACAGAGGAGAGGAAGAAGCACTGTAGCCCATAATGTCTGCCCTATCCCTAGTAACCACAGAGGAGAGGAAGAAGCACTGTAGCCCATAATGTCTTCCCTATCCCTAGTAACCACAGAGGAGAGGAAGAATCACTGTAGCCCATAATGTCTTCCCTATCCCTAGTAACCACAGAGGAGAGGAAGAAGCACTGTAGCCCATAATGTCTGCCCTATCCCTAGTAACCACAGAGGAGAGGAAGAAGCACTGTAGCCCATAATGTCTGCCCTACCCCTAGTAACCACAGAGGAGAGGAAGAAGCACTGTAGCCCATAATGTCTGCCCTATCCCTAGTAACCACAGAGGAGAGGAAGAAGCACTGTAGCCCATAATGTCTGCCCTATCCCTAGTAACCACAGAGGAGAGGAAGAAGCACTGTAGCCCATAATGTCTGCCCTACCCCTATTCACAGGGGGAGAGAAAGAAGCACTGTAGCCCATAATGTCTGCCCGACCCCTATCCACAGGGGGAGAGGAAGAAGCACTGTAGCCCATAATGTCTGCCCTATCCCTAGTAACCACAGAGGAGAGGAAGAAGCACTGTAGCCCATAATGTCTGCCCGACCCCTATTCACAGGGGGAGAGGAAGAAGCACTGTAGCCCATAATGTCTGCCCTACCCCTATTCCACAGGGGGAGAGGAAGAATCACTGTAGCCCATAATGTCTTCCCTATCCCTAGTAACCACAGAGGAGAGGAAGAAGCACTGTAGCCCATAATGTCTGCCCTATCCCTATTCACAGGGGGAGAGGAAGAAGCACTGTAGCCCATAATGTCTGCCCTACCCCTATTCACAGGGGGAGAGGAAGAATCACTGTAGCCCATAATGTCTTCCCTATCCCTAGTAACCACAGAGGAGAGGAAGAAGCACTGTAGCCCATAATGTCTGCCCTATCCCTAGTAACCACAGAGGAGAGGAAGAAGCACTATAGCCCATAATGTCTGCCCTACCCCTATTCACAGGGGGAGAGGAAGAAGCACTGTAGCCCATAATGTCTTCCCTATCCCTAGTAACCACAGAGGAGAGGAAGAAGCACTGTAGCCCATAATGTCTGCCCTACCCCTATTCACAGGGGGAGAGGAAGAAGCACTGTAGCCCATAATGTCTTCCCTATCCCTAGTAACCACAGAGGAGAGGAAGAAGCACTGTAGCCCATAATCTCTTCCCTATCCCTAGTAACCACAGAGGAGAGGAAGAAGCACTGTGGCCAGTAATGGTTGCCAAGCTGAACTGGAGGTTAGCTGTGTCACGTATTGTGTGCAGTTTCCAGCTTGGTAAGGTTAAAACCTATCCAGCTGAGGAAACTGGTCACTGTTGTGCTTCTGCTTACCTGACAGTAAGGGTGTCTAGGCTTATACTCCCAGATGCAGCTGCTTCTCGCTCTCTGCAGGTGAAAACCACATCTCAACAGTGTGTGTGTGTGTGTGTGTGTGTGTGTGTGTGTGTGTGTGTGTGTGTGTGTGTGTGTGTGTGTGTGTGTGTGTGTGTGTGTGTGTGTGTGTGTGTGTGTGCGTGCGTGCGTGCGTGCGTGCGTGCGTGCGTGTGCGTGCGTGCGTGTGTGTCTGACAGACAGACACATTCTATAGACAGACAGACTAATGGACTGAGACAGACTGACACACAGCTAGCCAGGGTTAGGGCTTAAGGTTAGGGTCAGTCTAAGGTTAGAGGTCAGGGGTTATAGGTCTGGAGTTAGTTACCTGACAGATAATGTTGTCATAGTAAGCCAGATTGTGAGCGTGGGGTTGAGGGGGGGGCGGGGGGGAGTCACACAACTTCCTTACGTTGGCATGGGAACCATCTTGTGCCGTGGAAACAGAGAAGCCATCAGTCTGCATCTCGCTGTGTGGACGGTATATACTGGAGCGAGGGAAGGAGGAGAGGACAGAGGGAAGGAGGAGAGGACAGAGGGAAGGAGGAGATGACAGAGGGAAGGAGGAGAGGACAGAGGGAAGGAGGAGAGGACAGAGGGAAGGAGGAGAGGACAGAGGGAAGGAGGAGAGGACAGAGGGATGGGACAGAGGTGTGGGACAGAGGTGTGGGACAGAGGTGTGGGACAGAGGTGTGGAACAGAGGGATGGGACAGAGGGATGGGACAGAGGGATGGGACAGAGTGATGGAGAAGAGGTGTGGGACAGAGGTGTGGGACAGAGGGATGGGACAGAGGTGTGGGACAGAGGGATGGGACAGAGGGATGGGACAGAGTGATGGAGAAGAGGTGTGGGACAGAGGTGTGGGACAGAGGTGTGGGACGGAGGGATGGGACGGAGGGATGGGACAGAGTGATGGAGAAGAGGTGAGGGTTGTGGGAGAGAGGTGTGGGACAGAGGTGTGGGACAGAGGGATGGACAGAGGGATGGAGAAGAGGTGAGGGTTGTGGGAGAGAGGTGTTGGGGAAAGAGTGTTAGGACAGAGGGATTTTCATTGATGTGACAAACGTGTCATGTACAAGCCTTTTATACTGTCAAATATTAATAAATAAGGCCTCTCCCTCCCCCTTTCTCTCTCTCTGAATGTAATGGTTAAACCCTCAGACTAAACAACATGTTATCTCAGAGACACACACACACTGTCAGGCTGGTCTACTTTCAGCTGAGGAACAGTTATTACTGCTGCATCAATGTCTGGCCTTCCTCACAAGTCATCACCATAACTCTCTGTATCTCTCTTCCCCTCTCTTTCTCTGTGTCTCTCTTCCCCTCTCTTTCTCTGTGTCTCTCTTTCTCTGTATCTCTCTTCCCCTCTCTTTCTCTGTCTCTCTTCCCGTCTCTTTCTCTGTATTGCTCTCTCTCTGTATCTCTCTTCCCCTCTCTTTCTCTGTGTCTCTCTTCCCCTCTCTTTCTCTGTGTCTCTCTTTCTCTGTCTCTCTTCCCGTCTCTTTCTCTGTATTGCTCTCTCTCTGTATCTCTCTTCCCCTCTCTTTCTCTGTATCTCTCTTCCCCTCTCTTTCTCTGTATCTCTCTTCCCCTCTCTTTATCTATATCTCTCTTCCCGTCTCTTTCTCTGTATCTCTCTTCTCTGTATCTCTCTTCCCCTCTCTTTATCTATATCTCTCTTCCCCTCTCTTTCTCTGTATCTCTCATTCTCTGTATCTCTCTTCCCCTCTCTTTATCTATATCTCTCTTCCCGTCTCTTTCTCTGTATCTCTCTTCCCCTCTCTTCCTCTGTATCTCTCTTCCCCTCTCTTTCTCTGTATCTCTCTTTCTCTGTATCTGCATCTCTTCCCCTCTCTTTCTCTGTATCTCTCTTCCCCTCTCTTTCTCTGTATCTCTTCCCTTCTTTCTCTGTATCTCTCTTCCCCTCTCTTTCTCTGTATCTCTCTTCCCCTCTCTTTCTCTGTATCTCTCTTCCCCTCTCTTTCTCTGTATCTCTCTTCCCCTCTCTTTCTCTGTATCTCTCTTCCCCTCTCTTTTCTCTGTATCTCTCTTCCCCTCTCTTTCTCTGTATCTCTTTCTCTGTATCTCTCTTCCCTCTCTTTATCTATATCTCTCTTCCCGTCTCTTTCTCTTATCTCTGTATCTTCCCCTCTCTTTCTCTGTATCTCTCTTCCCCTCTCTTTCTCTGTATCTCTCTTCCCCTTTCTCTCTTTTCCCTCTCTATATCTCTCTTCCCCTCTCTTTCTCTGTATCTCTCTGTATCTCTTCCCGTCTCTCTCTCTGTATCCCTTCCCCTCTTTCTCTGTATCTCTCTTCCCCTCTCTTTCTCTGTATCTCTCTTCCCTCTCTTTCTCTGTATCTCTTTCCCTCTCTCTTCTCTGTATCTCTTTCTCTGTATTGCTCTCTCTCTGTATCTCTCTTCCCTCTCTTTCTCTGTATCTCTCTCCCCTCTCTTTCTCTGTATCTCTCTTCCCTCTCTTTCTGTATCTCTCTCTGTATCTCTTCCCCTCTTTCTTTATCTCTGTCCCTTTCTCTGTATCTCTTCCCCTTCTCTGTATCTCTCTTCCCCTCTTTTATCTATATCTCTCTTCCCCTCTCTTTCTCTGTATCTCTCTTCCCCTCTCTTTCCTCTCTTTCTCTGTATCTCTCTCCCTCTCTTTCTCTGTATCTCTCTTCCCCTCTCTGTATTGCTCTTCCCCTCTCTGTATCTCTCTTCCCTCTCTTTCTCTGTATCTCTCTTCCCCTCTCTTTCTCTGTATCTCTCTTCCCCTCTCTTTCTCTGTATCTCCCCTCTTTCTCTGTATCTCTCTTCCCCTCTCTTTATCTATCTCTTCTCTCTTTCCTGTCTCTTTCTCTGTATCTCTCTTCCCGTCTCTTCCTCTGTATCTCTCTTCCCCTCTCTTTCTCTGTATCTCTCTTCCCCTCTCTTTCTCTGCATCTCTTCCCCTCTCTTTCTCTGTATCTCTCTTCCCCTCTCTTTCTCTGTATCTCTCTTCCCCTCTCTTTCTCTGTATCTCTCTTCCCCTCTCTTTCTATGTAGCTCTCTTCCCCTCTCTTTTTTGTATCTCTCTTCCCCTCTCTTTCTCTGTATCTCTCATTCTCTGTATCTCTCTTCCCCTCTCTTTCTCTGTATCTCTCTTCCCCTCTCTTTCTCTATATCTCTCTTCCCCCCTCTCTCTGTATCTCTCTTCCCGTCTCTTTCTCTGTATCTCTCTTCCCCTCTCTTTATCTATATCTCTCTTCCCGTCTCTTTCTCTGTATCTCTCTTCCCCTCTCTTTCTCTGTATCTCTCTTCCCCTCTCTTTCTCTGTATCTCTCTTCCCCTCTCTTTCTCTGTATCTCTCTTCCCCTCTCTTTCTCTGTATCTCTCTTCCCCTCTCTTTCTCTGTATCTCTCTTTCTCTGTATCTCTCTTCCCGTCTCTTTCTCTGTATCTCTCTTCCCCTCTCTTTCTCTGTATCTCTCTTCCCCTCTCTTTCTCTGTATCTCTCTTCCCCTCTCTTTCTCTGTATCTCTCTTTCTCTGTATCTCTCTTCCCGTCTCTTTCTCTGTATTGCGCTCTCTCTGTATCTCTCTTCACCTCTCTTTCTCTGTATCTCTCTTCCCCTCTCTTTCTCTGTATCTCTCTTCCCGTCTCTTTCTCTGTATCTCCCATCCCCCCTCTCTCTGTATCTCTCTTCACCTCTCTTTCTCTGTATCTCCCATCCCCTCTCTTTCTCTGTATCTCTCTTCCCCTCTCTTCCTCTGTATCTCTCTTCCCCTCTCTTTCTCTGTATCTCCCATCCCCTCTCTTTCTCTGTATCTCCCATCCCCTCTCTTTCTCTGTATCTCCCATCCCCCCTCTCTCTGTATCTCTCTTCCCCTCTCTTTCTCTGTATCTCTCTTCCCCTCTCTTTCTCTGTATCTCTCTTCCCCTCTCTCTGTATCTCTCTTCCCCTCTCTTTCTCTGTATCTCTCTTCCCCTCTCTTTCTCTGTATCTCCCATCCCCTCTCTTTCTCTGTATCTCTCTTCCCCTCTCTTTCTCTGTATCTCTCTTCCCCTCTCTTTCTCTGTATCTCTCTTCCCCTCTCTTTCTCTGTATCTCTCTTCCCCCCTCTTTCTCTGTATCTCCCATCCCCTCTCTTTCTCTGTATCTCTCTTCCCCTCTCTTTCTCTGCATCTCTTCCCTCTCTTTCTCTGTATCTCTCTTCCCCTCTCTTTCTCTGTATCTCTCTTCCCCTCTCTTTCTCTGTATCTCTCTTCCCCTCTCTTTCTCTGTATCTCTCATCCCCTCTCTTTCTCTGTATCTCTCTTCCCCTCTCTTTCTCTGTATCTCTCATTCTCTGTATCTCTCTTCCCCTCTCTTTCTCTGTATCTCTCATTCTCTGTATCTCTCTTCCCCTCTCTTTCTCTGTATCTCTCATTCTCTGTATCTCTCTTCCCCTCACTTTCTCTGTATCTCTCTTCCCCTCTCTTTCTCTGTATCTCTCTTCCCCTCTCTTTCTCTGTATCTCTCTTCCCCCCTCTTTCTCTGTATCTCCCATCCCCTCTCTTTCTCTGTATCTCCCTTCCCCTCTCTTTCTCTTCCCTCTCTCTCTTCTCTTCCCTCTATCTCTCTCCCTCTCTTTCTCTGTATCTCCCTTCCCTTCTCTCTGTATCTCTCTTCCCTCTCTTTCTCTGTATCTCTCTTCCCCTCTCTTTCTCTGTATCTCCTTCCCCTCTCTTTCTCTGTATCTCTCTTCCCCTCTCTCTCTGTATCTCTCTTCCCCTCTCATTCTCTGTATCTCTCTTCCCTCTCTTTCTCTGTATCTCTTCCTCCCTCTCTTCCTCTGTATCTCTCTTCCCCTCTCTCTCTGTATCTCTCTTCCCCCCTCTCTCTCTCTGCCCCCCTCTTCCCTTCTCTTCCCTCTCTCTGTATCTCTCTTCCCCTCTCTCTCTGTATCTCTCTTCCCTCTCTCTCTGTATCTCTCTTCCCCTCTCTCTATGTAGCTCTCTTCCCCTCCTCTTTATGTATCTCTTTCCCTCTCTTTCTCTGTATCTCCCCTCTTCTCTGTATCTCTCTTCCCCTCTCTTTCTCTGTATCTCTCTTCCCCTCTCTTTCTCTGATATCTCTCTTCCCCCTCTCTTGTATGTCTCTTCCCCTCTCTCTCTGTATCTCTTTTCCTCCCCCCTCTCTCTGTATCTCTCTTCCCCCTCTCTCCGTATCTCCTTCCCCTTCCTCTCTCTCTCTCTGTATCTCTCTTCCCTCTCTCTCTGTATCTCTCTTCCCCCTCTCTCTGTATCTCCTTCCCTATCTCTCTGTATCTCTTCCCCCTCTCTCGTATCTCTTCCCCCTCTCTCTGTATCTCTTTCCCCCTCTCTCTGTATCTCTTTCCCCTCTCTGTATCTCTTCCCCTCTTTCTCTGTATCTCTCATTCTCTCTGTATCTCTCTTCCCCCTCTCTCTCTGTATCTCTCTTCCCCTCTCTTCTCTATATCTCTCTTCCCCTCTCTGTATCTCTCTTCCCTCTCTCTCTCTTATGTCTCTTCCCTCCCCCCTCTCTCTGTATCTCTCTTCCCCTCTCTCTGTATCTCTCTTCCCTCTCTTTCTCTGTATCTCTCTTCCCCCTCTTTCTCTGTATCTCTCTTCCCCTCACTCTCTGTATCTCTCTTCCCCCTCTCTCTGTATCTCCTTCCCCTCTTTCTCTGTATCTCCTTCCCCCTCTCTCTGTATCTCTTCCCCTCTCTCTCTGTATCTCTCTTCCCCTCTCTCTCTGTATCTCTTCCCTCTCTTTCTCTTCCCCTCTCTTTCTCTGTATCTCTCATTCTCTGTATCTCTCTTCCCCTCTCTTTCTCTGTATCTCTCTTCCCCTCTCTTTCTCTATATCTCTCTTCCCCCCTCTCTCTGTATGTCTCTTCCCCTCTCTCTGTATCTCTCTTCCCCTCTCTCTCTGTATCTCTCTTCCCCCTCCTATGTATCTCTCTTTCCCCCTCTCTCTGTATCTCTCTTCCCCCCTCTCTCTGTATCTCCCTTCCCCTCTCTCTCTCTCTGTATCTCTCTTCCCCTCTCTCTCTGTATCTCTCTTCCCCCTCTCTCTGTATCTCCCTTCCCCTCTCTCTCTGTATCTCTCTTCCCCTCTCTCTCGGTATCGCTCTTCCCCTCTCTCTCTGTATCTCTCTTCCCCTCTCTCTCTGTATCTCTTCCCCTCTCTTTCTCTTCCCCTCTCTTTCTCTGTATCTCTCATTCTCTGTATCTCTCTTCCCCTCTCTTTCTCTGTATCTCTCTTCCCCTCTCTTTCTCTGTATCTCTCTTCCCCTCTCTCTCTGTATCTCTCTTCCCCTCTCTTTCTCTGTATGTCTCTTCCCCTCTCTCTCTGTATCTCTCTTCCCCTCTCTCTCTGTATCTCTCTTCCCCTCTCTCTCTGTATCTCTCTTCCCCCTCCTATGTATCTCTCTTTCCCCCTCTCTCTGTATCTCTCTTCCCCCTCTCTGTATCTCCCTTCCCCTCTCTCTCTGTATCTCCCTTCCCCCCTCTCTCTGTATCTCTCTTCCCCTCTCTCTCTGTATCTCTCTTCCCCCTCTCTCTGTATCTCCCTTCCCCTCTCTCTCTGTATCTCTCTTCCCCTCTCTCTCGGTATCTCTCTTCCCCTCTCTCTCTGTATCTCTCTTCCCCCTCTCTCTGTATCTCTCTTTCCCCCTCTCTCTGTATCTCTCTTCCCCCCCTCTCTGTATCTCCCTTCCCCTCTCTCTCTGTATCTCCCTTCCCCTCTCTCTCTGTATCTCTCTTCCCCTCTCTCTCTGTATCTCCCTTCCCCTCTCTCTCTGTATCTCTCTTCCCCTCTCTCTCTGTATCTCTTCCCCTCTCTTTCTCTTCCCCTCTCTTTCTCTGTATCTCTCTTCCCCTCTCTCTCTGTATCTCCCTTCCCCTCTCTCTCTGTATCTCTCTTCCCCTCTCTCTCCGTATCTCTCTTCCCCTCTCTTTCTCTGTATCTCTTCCTCTCTCTCTTCCCCTCTCTCTCTGTATCTCTCTTCCCCTCTCTCTCTGTATCTCTCTTCCCCCCTCTCTCTGTATCTCTCTTCCCCCTCTCTCTGTATCTCTCTTCCCCCCTCTCTCTGTATCTCTCTTCCCCTGTCTCTCTGTAACTCTCTTCCCCTGTCTCTCTGTATCTCTCTTCCCCCCTCGCTCTGTATCTCTCTTCCCCTCCCTCTCTGTATCTCTCTTCCCCCCTCTCTCTGTATCTCTCTTCCCCTCTCTCTCTGTGTCTCTCTTCCCCTCTCTCTCTGTATCTCTCTTCCCCTCTCTCTCTGTATCTCTCTTCCCCTCTCTTTCTCTGAATCTCTCTTCCCCTCTCTTTCTCTTCCCCTCTCTTTCTCTGTATCTCTCTTCCTCTCTCTCTGTATCTCTCTTCCCCTCTCTCTCTGTATCTCTCTTCCCCTCTCTCTCCGTATCTCTCTTCCCCTCTCTTTATTTGTATCTCTTCCTCTCTCTCTGTATCTCTCTTCCCCTCTCTCTCTGTATCTCTCTTCCCCTATCTCTCTGTATCTCTCTTCCCCTATCTCTCTGTATCTCTCTTCCCCCCTCTCTCTGTATCTCTCTTCCCCCCTCTCTCTGTATCTCTCTTCCCCCCTCTCTCTGTATCTCTCTTCCCCCTCTCTGTATCTCTCTTCCCCTCTCTCTCTGTATCTCTCTTCCCCCCTCGCTCTGTATCTCTCTTCCCCCCTCTCTCTGTATCTCTCTTCCCCCCTCTCTCTGTATCTCTCTTCCCCCTCTCTGTATCTCTCTTCCCCTCTCTCTCTGTATCTCTCTTCCCCCCTCTCTCTGTATCTCTCTTCCCCCTCTCTGTATCTCTCTTCCACTCTCTCTCTGTATCTCTCTTCCCCTCTCTCCCCCCTATCTCTCTTCCCCCTCCTCTGTATCTTTTCTTTGTATCTCTTCCTCTCTCTCTGTATCTCTCTTCCCCTCTCTCTCTATCTCTCTTCCCTCTTCCTCTTCCTCTCTCTCTGTATCTCTCTTCCCCTCTCTCTCTGTATCTCTCTTCCCCTCTCTCTCTGTATCTCTCTTCCCCCCTCTCTCTGTATCTCTCTTCCCCTCTCTCTCTGTATCTCTCTTCCCCTCTCTCTCTGTATCTCTCTTCCCCTCTCTCTCTCTGTATCTCTCTTCCCCCCTCTCTTTCTCTTCCCCTCTCTTTCTCTGTATCGCTCTTCCTCTCTCTTTCTCTGTATCTCTCTTCCTCTCTCTCTGTATCTCTCTTCCCCCTCTTTCTGTATCTCTCTTCCCCTCTCTCTGTATCTCTCTTCCCCTCCCTCTCTGTATCTCTCTTCCCCCCTCTCTCTGTATCTCTCTTCCCCTCTCTCTCTGTATCTCTCTTCCCCTCTCTCTGTATCTCTCTTCCCCTCTCTCTCTGTATCTCTCTTCCCCTCTCTCTGTGTATCTCTCTTCCCCTCTCTCTCTGTATCTCTCTTCCCCCCTCTCTTTCTCTTCCCCTCTCTTTCTCTGTATCTCTCTTCCTTCCCTCTCTCTGTATCTCTCTTCCCTCTCTCTCTGTATCTCTCTTCCCCCTCTCTCTGTATCTCTCTTCCCTCTCTCTCTGTATCTCTCTTCCCCCTTCTCTAGATCTCTCTTCCCCCTCTCTCTGTATCTCTCTTCCCCCCTCTCTCTGTATCTCCCTTCCCCTCTCTCTCTCTGTATCTCTCTTCCCCCTCTCTCTGTATCTCCTTCCCCTCTCTCTCTGTATCTCTCTTCCCCTCTCTCTGTATCTCTCTTCCCCCTCTCTCTGTATCTCCTTCCCCTCTCTCTCTGTATCTCTCTTCCCCCTCTCTCTGTCTCTCTCTTCCCCTCTCTCTCTGTATCTCTTCCCTCTCTTCTGTATCTCTCTTCCCCTCTCTCTCTGTATCTCTCTTCCCCCTTCTCTGTATCTCTCTTCCCCCCTCTCTCTGTATCTCTCTTCCCCCCTCTCTCTGTATCTCCCTTCCCCTCTCTCTCTCTGTATCTCTCTTCCCCCCTCTCTCTGTATCTCCCTTCCCCTCTCTCTCTGTAGCTCTCTTCCCTCTCTCTCTGTATCTCCCTTCCCTCTCTCTCTGTATCTCTCTTCCCCTCTCTCTCTGTATCTCTCTTCCCCTCTCTCTGTGTAGCTCTTCCCCTCTATCTCTGTATCTCTTCCCCTCTATCTCTCTTCCCCTCTCTCTCTCTGTAGCTCTCTCTTAGATATTTTTTTCCACTTTACTTTATTTAGTATTTTCTTAACTCTATATATTGAACTGCATTGTTGGTTAAGGGCTTGTAATAAAGCATTTCACGGTGAGGTCTACACCTGTTGTATTCAGCGCATGTGACAAATAAAATGTGATTTGATTATTTCTGTCTATTTCTCTCTTAGACATACACTGACCTGCGTTTGCGGAGTCGCCTGTTCTCAATCCTCAGGCGGTGGAGTCGTTTGGCGAAGAAGACAATGATGATGATGAGTAGGATGAGGGTCGTAGACGCCACACCCACTACCACACACAGCACCTGGAAGTCTGTCACCACCCAATCACAACGAGAGCCCTTGTTCCACATATAGTCCTGAACATTACATCTAGAGAGATAGGGGTGGGGGGATATTTTAACTATAGAATAGACAGACCGGCAGTAGAATTCAGGAAGTATTTGTGTCTCTAAAACAAACTGCCACGCTATCTGACGGTTGTTACAAGGCAATGTCAATGAGTTGATGTACTGCTACTAATACTGTAGAAAAACAGAAGCGTTGGATGTTCTAAGTCCTCAGCAATGCTTAAAGCACATCAGGAGACCACTATTGAGGTTTGGGACATTTTTTTGGTGATATTTTTGTTGTTGCATGTAGTCCACTCCACCAGTGCCAACTAATGCCAACACAACAGACATCAGCTGCAAGGAAGAACTGAGATTTGGAAGGCCAAGCCCCTCCAATTCGTTCATGATGACCGTATCAAGCTAATATTTTTTTTATGTTCAGAGCTTTCTCTGTGCACTACTGTATCAGTTCTGCCCCACATTTGGATGTAATTAAGACATGTACCAACCTATTGCTGTACCATTTAATTGCAGTGCTCACCAGCATAAGGCTGTTTTTAGCAGTGTTTTTGGAGTGCACATGAGACGGTAGAGTTTGCAAAAGAAATACCCAAATAATCAGGAAATCATTCTGCCAGGTAATCATAGGCTACTCTGTAGTTAACATTTAATTAAGAATGTTTTTGGGAAAGCCTTTCCATCTACCACTAGCTTCTTCATTAGCATCATCTCGAACAGCTACACAAAGTGGTACAGGGATTCTCGCTGCTTCTTCAGTATGAATCACTGATGTATTCTGTTCATGTCTTACTATGCAAATTAATACATTTTCAATACATTTAGTTGATTCCCTACTAAGTTCAATACATTTTTGAATATTGTTGAATTCTGTTTTAATGTCTGGATTTCGTGATTCAGTCCTTGGTCTCTGCATCTCAGATTTGATAGGGCCTACATGTGCCTGTCCTAGGTTAGATCAGAAGTCTGTCCAGTAATTAAGAGAGAATCAGCCCAGACTAGTCCTATAATAAGATCAACAGGATCAGAGAGGGTGTGTTTCTGTGTTTGACATGTGGAAGGGGAGGTTCAGGTTGGGTAAGGACATATGGACCCCCCTTGCTGAGTAGGCTTGTGGCCCTGCATGTTTCTACATGTTTGTCAGTGGGGTGTCTATTCTGGTTTTGTTAGAAAGACACCAGCTGTATATTGTTCTGTAGTGTACAAACCACTAAGCCCCCACCCACATTATTGTACATGTATTTCTTTCCACTGACGATTGTGCAAAATTACCTGCAGAATGCTCCCATTCCAGTAGCGATGGTACAAACTCCTCTGTTGTAGCAGAAGTCAGGCTGTGCGTCACACTGAGACACACACTCACCCCTGACCTCTGACCTCACAAAGCCCAGACCACACCCATCTGACCCCTGAGGAGGGGAAGAAGGAGGGGGGGATTGAGACTGAGAGGGTGGCTGGGGGTCATCATTGTCAGGGGTAACATTGGGGACAGGGGAGCCAGTGAGCGATGGGTTTTCATCCTCCATGTCTGCCAGAGGGGTCAGGGTCGGATCAGGGTCAAGGGTTGTGTCTATGGTGGAGAGTTCGTCATCGGGGGACAAGTAGTCGTAGAAATCTGACAGAGTCCAGGCTGTGGGGTCTCCCGCCCGCTGCTGCAGGGGCTGAACTACAGCCGTCAGCCAATCAGAATCAGACGAGAGGTCAGGGGTCAAGGGGCGGTCGGGGTTATGGAACTCCACCTTGATGATATCATCTGAGCGTTCCTGAGATTCCCCGCCAGTTAGCTCTTCTCTGATTGGCTGACCGTCCTGTTCAGTGAAGTCCAAGTGGGAGTGTCTTCTGTGAGAGGGTTTGCGTTTGATGGAGCTGAGAGGAAGTCCAGCCGCTAGTCCTAACCCTAAACCAATCAGCTCTGCTGAGTCATCACCGATAAGGACCGCCCTTTCTACAGCGGAGAAAGATGATTGGCTGTGCTGGACTTCCGTCCTGCTGACGGTGGTCAATGAGAGGTCTCCTGTCAGGTCAAACAGAAAAAACAAATAGATCAGGACACACCCACACATACACAGGAGACAGACATGATCATTCAAAATCCAGAGTAGCGTAATTGGAAGCTGATGTGCTCAATTAAAATGAATGGAAAACTGCTCTCTCTCTCCCTCCCTCCCTCCTTCTATACTTTGAAGCAGAAGCTGTGTGTCAGTGTGGATTAGGAGTAGTGATGTTCTAACATGCTCTACTGACCACAGATGAAATTAGATTAGGATTACAGCTATAGGTTAAACACTGACCATGTCAAAATACTCACAGCAATCTACTGACGGACACCACAGGAGAGGAGAAGAGTGTAAAGGAGAGGAGAGGAGAGGAGCGGAGAGGAGCAGAAAGAGGAGGAGCAGAAAGGAGAGGAGCGGAAAGGAGAGGAGCCGAGAGGAGAAATGTATGGACATGCCACTACACATACAGTTTGTTACCATAGTAACAGATCTGTAGCCATAGTAACAGAGCTCTGACTATGGTAACCAGGTTGGCTTGGCTACGATTGGTCAGAGCTCAGTCCCAGCAACCTCTCCTGGCAGGAGAGCACAGGATCATGGGTAGCTATACCGGTTGGCCACAAACACACATGCGCACACACACACAATATGAGTGTGTGTGCTTGTGTTGACGGTGATACATTGTGACAGAATGTTGCTCTCTGGGGCCACAGGGCAGATGGACCTCACAGGGTGGGTCCACACACATTCCAATATGCAGTACACACACACACACACACACACACACACACACACACACACACACACACACACACACACACACACACACACACACACACACACACACACACAGGTCATGTAATTCAAATTCCTTATCTCTTCTACACTAATGTTTGATCAACTCCATCTGTGTTTGTATTTGTGATTGTGCACACACGTGAACGTGCATACAAGTGTGTGCCCGTGTGCACGCTTGTGTCAGTGTGTGTGTGTGTGTGTGTGTGTTTGTGATCTGGGACAGCAGTTGCCCGTTGGCAAAACAACGTCAGTGATCAATAAAGAAGCTGATCGATTACACTCTCTGATGACCAATGAAGAAGCTATCAGCTGATCGATTACACTCTCTGATGACCAATGAAGAAGCTATCAGCTGATCGATTACACTCTCTGATGACCAATGAAGAAGCTATCAGCTGATCGATTACACTCTCTGATGACCAATGAAGAAGCTATCAGCTGATCGATTACACTCTCTGATGACCAATGAAGAAGCTATCAGCTGATCGATTACACTCTCTGATGACCAATGAAGAAGCTATCAGCTGATCGATTACACTCTCTGATGACCAATGAAGAAGCTATCAGAGCCAGAGTTTATTACTAGCAGTAATAGACAGAAAAAACACTCATTCCATACTATATTCCAAAGTCAGCGACACATTCAGACAAAATAATGACATGCTGAAGATAATGGATTTTATAGTCTCTCCCTCTCGCTGTTGAGCCCACATTTCCAGACGTTTGAGGTGTAATAGTGAACAGACACACACACACACACACACACACACACACACACACACACACACACACACACACACACACACACACACACACACACACAGACAGAACACACATAAACACACACACAGACACACACACACACAGCAGTGTTCTTACCGTGAGCAGACAGAGAGAGGAGGAGAGACATCATTAACGACCAACTCCACGACCGGCTCTCCCAGCGCGCCATACCACCGTCCTCCGACATAGAACGCGCTACACACACTGGTACACACACCGATGCACCAGGACACACACACACCAGACCCAGTTACTCAGCAGCACAGACTCCTTCAGAGTGTGTGTGTGTGTGTGTGTGTGTGTGTGTGTGTGTGTGTGTGTGTGTGTGTGTGTGTGTGTGTGTGTGTGTGTGTGTGTGTGTGTGTGTGTGTGTGTGTGTGTCTGTCAGTGTGTGTCTGTCAGTGTGTGTCTGTCAGTGTGTGTCTGTCTGTGTGTGTGTATGTGTATGTGTCAGTGTGTGTGTAGCAGTGGTAATCCAAGCATAAACCCTCTCTGTGTTCAGATCTGTTGCCGGTGAGACATGGCTGCTCTGTCTGTGGTCTGGGGTTGTTCTGCTCCACTGTCTGTTCCTCTGTCTGTTGGTTTAGTCCGTTCCCCCCTATGTTGGTTTAGTCCGTTCCCCCCTCTGTTGGTTTAGTCCGTTCCCCCTCTGTTGGTTTAGTCCGTTCCCCCCTCTGTTGGTTTAGTCCGTTCCCCCCTCTGTTGGTTTAGTCCGTTCCCCCCTCTGTTGGTTTAGTCCGTTCCCAACTATGTTGGTTTAGTCTGTTCCCCCCTATGTTGGTTTAGTCTGTTCCTCCATCTGTTGGTTTAGTCTGTTCCTCCATCTGTTGGTTTAGTCTGTTCCTCCGTCTGTTGGTTTAGTCTGTTTCTTTGTCTGTTGGTTTAGTCTGTTCCTCCCTCTGTTGGTTTAGTCTGTTCCCCCTTCTGCAGGTTTAGTCCGTTCCTCCCTCTGTTGGTTTAGTCTGTTCTCCCCTCTGTTGGTTTAGTCTGTTCCTACGTCTGTTCCTTTGTCTGTTGGTTTAGTCTGTTCCTCACACTTTTGGTTTAGTCCGTTCCCCCCTCTGTTGGTTTAGTCCGTTCCCCCCTCTGTTGGTTTAGTCCGTTCCCCCCTATGTTGGTTTAGTCCGTTCCTCCCTCTGTTGGTTTAGTCCGTTCCCCCCTCTGTTGGTTTAGTCTGTTCCCCCCTCTGTTGGTTTAGTCCGTTCCCCCCTCTGTTGGTTTAGTCTGTTCCCCCCTCTGTTGGTTTAGTCTGTTCCTCCCTCTGTTGGTTTAGTCTGTTCCTCCCTCTGTTGGTTTAGTCTGTTCCTACCTCTGTTGGTTTAGTCCGTTTCTCCCTCTGCTGGTTTAGTCTGTTCCTCCATCTGTTGGTTTAGTCTGTTCCTCCCTCTGTTGGTTTAGTCCGTTCCCCCCTCTGTTGGTTTAGTCTGTTCCTCCATCTGTTGGTTTAGTCTGTTCCTCCCTCTGTTCCTTTGTCTGTTGGTTTAGTCTGTTCCTCACACTGTTGGTTTAGTCCGTTCCCCCCTCTGTTGGTTTAGTCCGTTCCCCCCTTCTGTTGGTTTAGTCCGTTCCCCCCTCTGTTGGTTTAGTCCGTTGCCCCCTCTGTTGGTTTAGTCCGTTCCCCCCTCTGTTGGTTTAGTCTGTTCCCCCCTATGTTGGTTTAGTCCGTTCTCCCCTCTGTTGGTTTAGTCTGTTCCCCCCTCTGTTGGTTTCGTCTGTTCCTCCCTCTTTTGGTTTAGTCTGTTCCTACCTCTGTTGGTTTAGTCCGTTCCTCCCTCTGCTGGTTTAGTCTGTTCCTCCATCTGTTGGTTTAGTCTGTTCCCCCCTCTGTTTGTTTCGTCTGTTCCTACGTCGGTTCCTTTGTCTGTTGGTTTAGTCTGTTCCTCACACTGTTGGTTTAGTCTGTTCCTCCATCTGTTGGTTTAGTCTGTTCCTCCATCTGCTGGTTTATTCTGTTCCTCCATCTGTTGGTTTAGTCTGTTCCTTTGTCTGTTGGTTTAGTCTGTTCTTCCATCTGTTGGTTTTGTCTGTTCCTCCCTCTGTTGGTTTAGTCTGTTCCTCCATCTGTTGGTTTAGTCTGTTCCTCCGTCTGTTGGTTTAGTCTGTTTCTTTGTCTGTTGGTTTAGTCTGTTCCCCCCTCTGTTGGTTTAGTCTGTTCCTACGTCTGTTCCTTTGTCTGTTGGTTTAGTCTGTTCCTCACACTGTTGGTTTAGTCCGTTCCCCCCTCTGTTGGTTTAGTCCGTTCCCCCCTATGTTGGTTTAGTCCGTTCCCCCCTATGTTGGTTTAGTCCGTTCCCCCCTCTGTTGGTTTAGTCCGTTCCCCCCTCTGTTGGTTTATTCTGTTCCCCCCTATGTTGGTTTAGTCTGTTCCCCCCTCTGTTGGTTTAGTCTGTTCCCCCCTCTGTTGGTTTAGTCTGTTCCTCCATCTGTTGGTTTAGTCTGTTCCTCCCTCTGTTGGTTTAGTCTGTTCCTCCATCTGTTGGTTTAGTCTGTTCCTCCATCTGTTGGTTTAGTCTGTTCCTCCATCTGTTGGTTTAGTCTGTTCCTCCGTCTGTTGGTTTAGTCTGTTTCTTTGTCTGTTGGTTTAGTCTGTTCCTCCCTCTGTTGGTTTAGTCTGTTCCCCCTTCTGCAGGTTTAGTCCGTTCCTCCCTCTGTTGGTTTAGTCTGTTCTCCCCTCTGTTGGTTTAGTCTGTTCCTACGTCTGTTCCTTTGTCTGTTGGTTTAGTCTGTTCCTCACACTGTTGGTTTAGTCCGTTCCCCCTCTGTTGGTTTAGTCCGTTCCCCCCTCTGTTGGTTTAGTCCGTTCCCCCCTATGTTGGTTTAGTCCGTTCCCCCCTCTGTTGGTTTAGTCCGTCCCCCCCTCTGTTGGTTTAGTCTGTTCCCCCCTATGTTGGTTTAGTCCGTTCCCCCCTCTGTTGGTTTAGTCTGTTCTCCCCTCTGTTGGTTTAGTCTGTTCCTCCCTCTGTTGGTTTAGTCTGTTCCTCCCTCTGTTGGTTTAGTCTGTTCCTACCTCTGTTGGTTTAGTCCGTTTCTCCCTCTGCTGGTTTAGTCTGTTCCTCCATCTGATGGTTTAGTCTGTTCCTCCCTCTGTTGGTTTAGTCCGTTCCCCCCTCTGTTGGTTTAGTCTGTTCCTCCATCTGTTGGTTTAGTCTGTTCCTCCCTCTGTTCCTTTGTCTGTTGGTTTAGTCTGTTCCTCACACTGTTGGTTTAGTCCGTTCCCCCCTCTGTTGGTTTAGTCCGTTCCCCCCTTCTGTTGGTTTAGTCTGTTCCCCCCTATGTTGGTTTAGTCCGTTCTCCCCTCTGTTGGTTTAGTCTGTTCCCCCCTCTGTTGGTTTAGTCTGTTCCTCCCTCTTTTGGTTTAGTCTGTTCCTACCTCTGTTGGTTTAGTCCGTTCCTCCCTCTGCTGGTTTAGTCTGTTCCTCCATCTGTTGGTTTAGTCTGTTCCTCCCTCTGTTGGTTTAGTCTGTTCCCCCTTCTGCAGGTTTAGTCCGTTCCTCCCTCTGTTGGTTTAGTCTGTTCCCCCCTCTGTTGGTTTAGTCTGTTCCTCGTCTGTTCCTTTGTCTGTTGGTTTAGTCTGTTCCTCAGTTGGTTTACTGTTGGTTTAGTCCGTTCCCCCCTCTGTTGGTTTAGTCCGTTCCCCCCTCTGTTGGTTTAGTCCGTTCCCCCCTCTGTTGGTTTAGTCCGTTCCCCCCTATGTTGGTTTCGTCTGTTCCTCCCTCTGTTGGTTTAGTCTGTTCCTCCCTCTGTTGGTTTAGTCTGTTCCTTTGTCTGTTGGTTTAGTCTGTTCCTAACTCTGTTGGTTTAGTCCGTTCCTCCCTCTGCTGGTTTAGTCTGTTCCTCCATCTGTTGCTTTAGTCTTTTCCTCCCTCTGCTCTTTAGTCTGTTCCTCCCTCTCCTGGTTTAGTCTGTTCCTTTGTCTGTTGGTTTAGTCTGTTCCTCCATCTGTTGGTTTAGTCTGTTCCTCCATCTGTTGGTTTAGTGTGTTCCTCCCTCTGTTGGTTTAGTCTGTTCCTTTGTCTGGTGGTTTAGTCCGGTCCTCCCTCTGCTGGTTTAGTCTGTTCCTCCATCTGTTGGTTTAGTATGTTCCTCCCTCTGTTGGTTTAGTCCGTTCCCCCCTCTGTTGGTTTAGTCTGTTCCTCCATCTGTTGGTTTAGTCTGTTCCTCCCTCTGTTGGTTTAGTCTGTTCCTCCCTCTGTTGGTTTAGTCTGTTCCTTTGTCTCTTGGTTTAGTCTGTTCCTAACTCTGTTGGTTTAGTCCGTTCCTCCCTCTGCTGGTTTAGTCTGTTCCTCCATCTGTTGCTTTAGTCTTTTCCTCCCTCTGCTCTTTAGTCTGTTCCTCCCTCTGCTGGTTTAGTCTGTTCCTTTTTCTGTTGGTTTAGTCTGTTCCTCCATCATTTGGTTTAGTCTGTTCCCCCTTCTGCAGGTTTAGTCTGTTCCTCCATCTGTTTGTTTAGTCTGTTCCTCCATCTGTTGGTTTAGTCTGTTCCCCCTTCTGCAGGTTTAGTCTGTTCCTCCATCTGTTGGTTTAGTCTGTTCCTCCATCTGTTGGTTTAGTCTGTTCCTCCATCTGTTGGTTTAGTGTGTTCCTCCCTCTGTTGGTTTAGTCTGTTCCTTTGTCTGGTGGTTTAGTCTGTTGCTCCCTCTGTTAGTTTAGTCTGTTCCTCCGTCTGTTGGTTTAGTCTGTTCCTTTGTTGTTGATTTAGTCTGTTCCCCCCTCTGTTGGTTTCGTCTGTTCCTACGTCTGTCCCTCCCTCTGTTGGTTTAGTCTGTTCCTCCCTCTGTTGGTTTAGTCTGTTCCCCCCTCTGTTGGTTTTGTCTGTTCCTACGTCTGTTCCTTCGTCTGTTGGTTTAGTCTGTCCCTCCCTCTGTTGGTTTAGTCTGTTCCTACCTCTGTTGGTTTAGTCCGTTCCTCCCTCTGCTGGTTTAGTCTGTTCCTTTGTCTGTTGGTTTAGTCTGTTCCTCCCTCTGTTGGTTTAGTCTGTTCCCCCCTCTGTTGGTTTAGTCTGTTCCTCCCTCTGTTGGTTTAGTCTGTTCCTCCCTCTGTTGGTTTAGTCTGTTCCTCCCTCTGTTGGTTTAGTCTGTTCCTTTGTCTGTTGGTTTAGTCTGTTCCTAACTCTGTTGGTTTAGTCCGTTCCTCCCTCTGCTGGTTTAGTCTGTTCCTCCATCTGTTGCTTTAGTCTTTTCCTCCCTCTGCTCTTTAGTCTGTTCCTCCCTCTGCTGGTTTAGTCTGTTCCTTTGTCTGTTGGTTTAGTCTGTTCCTCCCTCTGTTGGTTTAGTCTGTTCCCCCTTCTGCAGGTTTAGTCTGTTCCTCCATCTGTTTTTTTAGTCTGTTCCTCCCTCTGTTGGTTTAGTCTGTTCCTTTGTCTTTTGGTTTAGTCCGTTCCTCCCTGTGTTGGTTTAGTCCGTTCCCCCCTCTGTTGGTTTAGTCTGATCCTCCCTCTGTTGGTTTAGTCTGTTACTCCCTCTGTTGGTTTAGTCTGTTCCTCCATCTGTTGGTTTAGTCTGTTCCTCCATCTGTTGGTTTAGTCTGTTCCTCCCTCTGTTGGTTTAGTCTGTTCCTCCATCTGTTGGTTTAGTCTGTTCCTTTGTCTGTTGGTTTAGTCTGTTCCTCCCTATGTTGGTTTAGTCTGTTCCTTTTGTCTGTTGGTTTTGTCTGTTCCTAACTCTGTTGGTTTAGTCCGTTCCTCCCTCTGCTGGTTTAGTCTGTTCCTCCATCTGTTGCTTTAGTCTTTTCCTCCCTCTGCTCTTTCGTCTGTTCCTCCCTCTGCTGGTTTAGTCTGTTCCTCCCTTTGCGGGTTTAGTCTGTTCCTCCCTCTGCTGGTTTAGTCTGTTCCTCCATCTGTTGGATTAGTCTGTTCCTCCATCTGTTGGTTTAGTCTGTTCCTCCCTCTGTTGGTTTAGTCTGTTCCTCCCTCTGTTGGTTTAGTCTGTTCCTTTGTCTGTTGGTTAAGTCTGTTCCTCCCTCTGTTGGTTTTGTCTGTTCCCCCTTCTGCAGGTTTAGTCCGTTCCTCCGTCTGTTGGTTTAGTCTGTTCCTTTGTCTGTTGGTTTAGTCTGTTCCTCCATCTGTTGGTTTAGTCTGTTCCTCCATCTGTTGGTTTAGTCTTTTCCTCCATCTGTTAGTTTAGTCTGTTCCTCCGTCTGTTCATTTGTCTGTTGGTTTAGTCTGTTGGCCCCTCTGTTGGTTTAGTCTGTTCCTCCATCTGTTGGTTTAGTCTGTTCCTCCATCTGTTGGTTTTGTCTGTTCCTCCATCTGTTGGTTTAGTCTGTTCCTCCATCTGTTGGTTTTGTCTTTTCCTCCATCTGGTTTTTAGGTTTCTGCTGTCTGTTCCCCTCTGTTGGTTTAGTCTGTTCCTCCCTTTGTTGGTTTAGTCTGTTCCTTTGTCTGTTGGTTTAGTCTGTTCCTTTGTCTGTTGGTTTTGTCTGTTGCTCCCTCTGTTGGTTTTGTCTTTTCCTCCATCTGTTGGTTTAGTCTGTTCCTCCATCTGTTAGTTTAGTCTGTTCCTCCGTCTGTTCATTTGTCTGTTGGTTTAGTCTGTAGCCCCCTCTGTTGGTTTAGTCTGTTCCTCCATCTGTTGGTTTTGTCTTTTCCTCCATCTGTTGGTTTAGTCTGTTCCTCCCTCTGTTGGTTTAGTCTGTTCCTCCCTTTGTTGGTTTAGTCTGTTCCTTTGTCTGTTGGTTTAGTCTGTTGCTCCCTCTGTTGGTTTTGTCTTTTCCTCCATCTGTTGGTTTAGTCTGTTCCTCCATCTGTTGGTTTTGTCTTTTCCTCCATCTGTTGGTTTAGTCTGTTCCTCCCTCTGTTAGTTTAGTCTGTTCCTCCGTCTGTTGGTTTAGTCTGTTCCTTTGTCTGTTGGTTTAGTCTGTTGCTCCCTCTGCTGGTTTAGTCTGTTCCTCCATCTGTTGGTTTAGTCTGTTCCTCTTGGTTTCTTTCTGTTAGCGGCTCCCATCACTCTGAATAGAAGAGAGGTCCTCCACTTTCTAAGCACACACCCACATGACATAGACACACACAAAGAGACACACAGAGAGACAGTGCTGACTGGATTCTGAATGTTATCCCCGGTTTGAGACCTTTGTGACTAAGATGCTGTGTGATACTGTGTGTGTGAAGCTTCGTGTTTGACGCTGTGTGAAAAGCTGTATGTGATGCTGTGTTTGTAAAGCTCTTTCTCACCACTCCCCATTTTCTCCAGCTTTTTCTTCTCCCCATTTTATTTTTTCTGTAATCTGTGGGTGTGTGTGTTACGGGGTTGAAATGGGGGACTCTAACCCTCTTAGAGATTTTGGAGGTCTGGGTTACTTCCCCTCTAACCTCAGCCTTACACTTCCTCCTTACCTCTCTCCTTCCTTTACCATCTCTTACCCTTCCTCCCTCTTTACTTCTCTCCTTCCCCATCTTTTACCCCCTCCCCTTCCCTTACCCATCCCTTACCCCCTCCAAATCTCTCTCCTTCCTTCCCCATCCCTTACCCTCCAAATCTCTCCCTTCCCTTACCCATCCCTTACCCCTCCAAATCTCTCTCCTTCCTTCCCCATCCCTTACCCCCTCCAAATCTCTCTCCTTCCTTCCCATCCCTTAGCCCCTCCAAATCTCTCCCCTTCCCTTACCCCCTCCAAATCTCTCCCCTTCCCTTACCCATCCCTTACCCCCTCCAAATCTCTCTCCTTCCTTCCCCATCCCTTACCTCCTCCAAATCTCTCTCCTTCCTTACCCATCCCTTACCCCCTCCAAATCTCTCTCCTTCCTTCCTGAAGAGGGCTGGGACCACAGTCTCAAAGAAAACCATTAGTAACACATTACGCCGTCATGGATTAAAATCCTGCAGCGCACGCAAGGTCCCCCTGCTCAAGCCAGCGCATGTCCAGGCCCGTCTGAAGTTTGCCAATGACCATCTGGATGATCCAGAGGAGGAATGGGAGAAGGTCATGTGGTCTGATGAGGCAAAAATAGAGCCTTTTGGTCTAAACTCCACTCGCCGTGTTTGGAGGAAGAAGAAGGATGAGTACAAACCCAAGAACACCATCCCAACCGTGAAGCATGGAGGTGGAAACATCATTCTTTGGGGATGCTTTTCTGCAAAGGGGACAGGACGACTGCACCGTATTGAGGGGAGGATGGATGGGGCCATGTATCGCGAGATCTTGGCCAACAACCTCCTTCCCTCAGTAAGAGCATTGAAGATGGGTCGTGGCTGGGTCTTCCAGCATGACAATGACCCGAAACACAGCCAGGGCAACTAAGGAGTGGCTCCGTAAGAAGCATCTCAAGGTCCTGGAGTGGCCTAGCCAGTCTCCAGACCTGAACCCAATAGGAAATCTTTGGAGGGAGCTGAAAGTCTGTATTGCCCAGCGACAGCCCCGAAACCTGAAAGATCTGGAGAAGGTCTGTATGGAGGAGTGGGCCAAAATCCCTGCTGCAGTGTGTGCATACCTGGTCAAGAACTACAGGAAACGTATGATCTCTGTAATTGAAAACAAAGGTTTCTGTACCAAATATTAAGTTCTGCTTTTCTGATGTATCTAATACTTGTGTCATGCAATAAAATGCAAATTAATTACTTAAAAATCATACAATGTGATTTTCTGAATTTTTGTTTTAGATTCCGCCTCTCACAGTTGAAGTGTACATATGATGAAAATTACAGACCTCTACATGCTTTGTAAGTAGGAAAACCTGCAAAGACTTAAAGGTTGAGACCGAGTTTGCGTCTCTGACATGGGTAGGCAGACCATTCCATAAAAATGGAGCTCTGTAGGAAAAAGCCCTGCCTCCAGCTGTTTGCTTAGAAATTCTAGGGACAGTTAGGAGGCCTGTGTCTTGTGACCGTAGCGTACGTGTAGGTATGTACGGCAGGACCAAATCGGAAAGATAGGTAGGAGCAAGCCCATGTAATGCTTTGTAGGCTAGCAGTAAAACCTTGAAATCAGCCCTTGCCTTGACAAGAAGCCAGTGTAGGGAGTCTAGCACTGGAGTTATATGATCACATTTTTTGGTTCTAGTCAGGATTCTAGCAGCCGTATTTAGCACTAACTGAAGTTTATTTAGTGCTTTATCCGGGTAGCCAGAAAGTAGAGCATTGCAGTAGTCTAACCTAGAAGTAACAAAAGCATGGATTAATTTTTCTGCATAATTTTTGGAAAAAATAAATGCCAATACACAACATAACATTCATTTGACTATAACGGCGACAAACGGTGCCCACAAACTGTTAGGGCCTACATAAAGCTGTCCCAACAGCAGTCCCAACACCTTACCACACACCTGGCTATCAGGGAAGCCTTGTCTGGCAGCGAAACTGTTCATTCAGCCTCATTTACTGCCTTTAAAAAAAGCATAGCTGATATGGCTGACCTAGTTAAACAAATGTGGTTTCTACTGACAATTGCGATGTACAAACTGTGGCATAAGGGGACGACAAACGGATAAGAGGCTATCTGTAATTTTTATTAAGACATCAATGAGCGAGCTAGGATGTATGTAGTCAATATAACTATTGGTTTAGCGCTTTTGAAATGTACGGTGACAGAATTCAGAACATCAAATCAAATGTTATTAGTCACATGCGCTGAATGAAACAGGTAACCTTACAGTGAAATGCTTACTTACAAGCCCTTAACCAACAATGCAGTTTTTAAAAAAAATCAGTAATTAAAGAGCAGCAGTAAAATAATAATAGCGAGACTATATACAAGGGGGTACCAATACAGAGTCAATGTGCAGGGGCACCGGTTAGTGCCCTCTTCGCGACTGTCTTGGTGTGCTTGGACCATGTTAGTTTGTTGGTGATGGACACCAAGGAACTTGAAGCTCTCAACCTGCTCCACTGCAGCCCGGTCGATGAGAATGGGGGCGTGCTCGGTCATCTTTTTCCAGTAGTCGACAATCATCTCCTTTTTCTTGATCCCGTTGAGGGAGAGGTTGTTGTTCTGGCACCACACGGCCAGGTCTCTGACCTCTTCCCTATATGCTGTCTCGTCGTTGTCAGTGATCAGGCCTACCACTGTCGTGTCATCGGCAAATTTAATGATGGTGTTGGAGTCGTGCCTGGCTGTGCAGTCATGGGTGAAGGGGGACTGAGCACTCACCCTTGAGGGGCCCCCGTGTTGAGGATCAGATTGGCGGATGTGTTGTTACCTACCCTTACCACCTGGGGGCGGCCCATCAGGAAGTCCAGGATCCAGTTGCAGAGGGAGGTGTTTAGTACCAGGGTCCTTAGCTTATTGATGCGTTTTGAGGGTACTATGGTGTTGAACACTGAGCTGTAGTCATTGAATAGCATTCACACATAGGTGTTCCTTTTGTCCAGGTGGAAAAGGGCAGTGCGGAGTGCAATAGAGATTGCATCATCTGTGGATCTTTTGGGGTGGTAAGCAAATTGGAGTGGGTCTAGGGTTTCTGGGATGATAGTATTGATGTGAGCCATGACCAGACTTTCAAAGCACTTCATGGCTACATACGTGAGTGCTACGGGTCGATAGTTACAGTATTTATTCAGGTTACCTTTGTGTTCTTGGGCACAGGCACTATGGTGGTCTGCTTAAAACATGTTGGTATTACAGACTCGGACAGGGAGAGGTTGAAAATATCAGTGAAGACACTTGCCAGTTGGTCAGTGCATGCTCGCAGTACACGTCCTGGTAATCCATCTGGTCTTGCGGCCTTGTGAATGTTGACTTGTTTAAAGGTCTTACTCACATCGGCTGAGGAGAGCGTGATCACAGTCTTCCGGAACAGCTGGAGCTCACATGCATGTTTTCGTGTTATTTGCCTTGAAGTGAGCATAGAAGTAGTTTAGCTCGTCGGGTAAGCTCGTGTCACTGGGCAGCTCTCGGCTGTGCTTCCGTTTGGAGTCTGTAATGGTTTTCAAGCCCTGCCACATCCGACGAGCGTCAGAGCCGGTGTAGTACGATTCGATCTTAGTCTTGATTTGACACTTTTTTAAAATGTATTTATTTTTATTTTATTTTATTTTTATTAACCAGATTTTGAAAGTATGATGTTGACATGATCAGTCCAATCAAAGATACTGTACATATAACGTTATTTGAAGTCATTTTATCTGTGGCCAATGACCTTGAGCCTTCTTGGATGGGCACATCTAATGTAACTCTGTGGCAGCACCCAAGGGGCTAGAATTTTCTAACTCTACCCTTAGACTTGGCGGTGACGTAGTGTCCCCATGAGTGACAGAACACTGAGCCAATCACGGCACAACGCTCCGTATTTTCTGCTGACTTGCCCCACCACCACAGAATTCACTGAACTAGGCTGAAACACCTGCATTTTGGAGCTGCCTTGCTCAAGAAAACAAAAAAGAGACCATGTTTGTATGCAGCTTTATTACATCAAGGATTTTTACATTGTTTGCAAACCCTATATGTGACACGTATTAATGCCAAAATAACATGCAAAACAGGAAAGCCCTGAATGACAGGTCGCCACTGCAACTAGCCTACAGAAAACTCCTTCCATCAAAGATGAAAGGAAGGAATGAACTATTATTGCTTTCCTTTAAAACTAGTCAGAAAATGATAGCCATCAAAGAGCGAATGAAGGATGCAATTTATATTAGTATTCAACTGATATTCCAAACTTTCTTTTCATTGTTTCTCCATCAAGGAGTAGCAGTGTAGGCTGGGTCTAAAAGAGGGAGGGGTGGAGGGAGGTTAGGAAGGGGAGGAGACTGAGGTTCGAGAGAAATGAAAGTCAAACTATGACCCTTTCTCAATTGTATACTCCTCGAGTCATCTCTCCTGTCTCCTCGTCTCCTTCTCCAAACCCATATGAGGAGAAAGTCAGAAGGGAGAGACCTATAACTTACTCATCCAATGGGTTTTGAGAAGGAGACGGTGAGTGGGGAGAGAGGACGCGAGGAGTATGCAATTGAGCATCTCCTTATCACTAGGGTGCGGCAGGAGACGGGATGGGATAGACCGTAAACAACTTTTGTCAAATTGAAATGGAACGATTTGATCCCCAGTCATCTCTAGCCTACTCATCAGGGGAGTCTAACCAACAGTCCAACGAACCAGTTGCATTTGATCTACAATCTTTAAGTCAACTATGGTTTTAACAGCGTGAGTATACCTTCTTTCTGCTACTTGCTTGCTTCTTCTACTCTGAGTTGCAGTTTTCTACTAAAAGGTAACAGAAATGTGTAGCTTTATTGATGTAGCTTTATTCACAGTTAGGTCTTGCCTAGTAGTGAACAGTCAGATATGTAGCCAGAGTGGTATTTTTTTCAAAACTCTTAGTACAATAGTCTTAACTGATAACACTTGTGATGCCCCTTTCTGAAGTTCAGAACCTTTGATTGAGCATTCATTGGAGTTGAACACATCTTTCACCCCTGAATCATTCATGCAAAATCCAAGTTCCTCATGAAAAACCATGAAAACATTTTGTTTAGTCATCAATACATCAGATAATAAGGTGGTTGCTTACATTTATCCTATTTCACACATGTACAAGTGTGTTTTTATACACATGTGAATTTAGTTTTTTTTGCTTATACTCTTCAGAGAGTGCTGTAACAGCCAGAGATAAACCATTATTGATGCTGGACCTATTAGGGTCAAGTGCCTTGACAGATTTTTCACCTATTTGGCTTGGAGATTTGAACCAGCAACCTTTAAGTTACTGGCCCGATACTCTTAACCACTAAGCTACCAGTAAAAATATAATAGTGTAGCTTGGTTATGTACATTGTGCATTGTACACAATCATTTCAAATGTCCAATTTGCCTTGGCCTTTTGAAGCACACTGGCTGATGGAGAAGGATGCTGCAGTATTTACAGCCATATCCATATATGATTTGGTTTGACCTTTCAACCCAAATTGTTCTCAATTGATACATTTTTGATGTAAAAATAAATAATTTTACAGTGGCTAGGGAAGGTCTACATACTCCTTGCGCAGCCTTCACATTTTGCTGCCTGGAATTTGCAACCCATGGTTAGGTTTTCAGAAGACTATTTTTTCCTCTAACCTTTTACCTCTTTAACCGCCTACAAATGTCTGTACTGAATGAAATATGACCACTACCTTTTTAAAACCATGTCTATCTTTATTATTCCCCAAACACAATTCAACACAATCACACATCGCTTTTTTGTCTTTTAATAATTTTAAGCATCTTTTAACACAAGCTTAAACACCTAACAAACACGTTGTACTTTATTAAACACGTTAAACATATCCCAGCGCTAAT
Organism: Oncorhynchus keta; assembly: GCF_023373465.1. Classification (NCBI taxonomy): domain Eukaryota; kingdom Metazoa; phylum Chordata; class Actinopteri; order Salmoniformes; family Salmonidae; genus Oncorhynchus; species Oncorhynchus keta. The sequence goes on along the minus strand of NC_068440.1, from coordinate 23,306,576 downwards.
GTCTTGAATTACACCTGGGAAAAAAACTATTCAATTTGCTCAACTTGCCATTGAGTCACAACCATTGGCTCAATTTACCTCAAAGGCAAACATTTTGAGTATATTAGCCCACACAGCTACAAGGATGCACTTTCATGCTAGGTTTAGGACCTCATATTTATGCTCATGGAGTCCCCAAATGATGTACAGAACAATCTTAAAATGATATACTTTAGTTTAGATACAAGCATCATGAAACCTCTAAGGCAATCAATTAATTTGTCTTTGTGAAAATCCGTTTTTTTGGACCTAATTTGCTTTCCACTGTTTCCAGAGACTTCTTCCTTCACAGACTCCATGAAACGATGACCTCTTCTTAAATATTTGGTCAAATTAATTCAATTTGTATATGATTTCCTAGAAACAAGTGTGGCTCAACTTACATCTTTCGCTCAACTTACCCCACTCTCCCCTACCACATGCTTGCAAAAATTGCACCAATGTGATTGAAAGAAATCTTTTCAACACTGTTTCATTTCAAGTTAAAGCACCTGTTCTCTTTCTCCCCAGGCACTGGTTAACGTTAGGTGTTGGTCAATATGCCTTTACAGTGGGAGCAGCAACAGTCTCCACGCCTGCTCTGTTGGGTCTGGGGGTAATAGCTGCTGTCACAGTTGGCTGCTATTACGTCTACAAAACTGGTCATGAGAGTAAGTCATCCGTCTTCTATTTTTGTGTACGTGTGATTATGGCAAAAATAGGGGTTGGACTCTCGCTCTCCATGGCTCTGCCCAGTCTGAAATAGTACTGCTTCTGTTGTTATAGAAGAAAAGGGTAACCAGAAGAAGGCATGATGTGACCCCGCCCCCGGCTAGAGGATTCAGACATCACAGCAGAACTCCACAAGATAATCACAGTTTGTGTGTTTCAAGGTGTTGTTGTATTGAGAACATGGAATTGCGTTAAAAATTAAATATGCAGTTGCATTTTCACATGTGATAATTATGATTCCTTTTACTAAATACAGCTACATTTCCCAAACAACTATTTAGGGCTGTAAACACAATGTCTACTTAGATACAAATAATGGAATTGAACATAAAAGAAGTATGGATTAATACATATAATTTAGTTTGATACATAAATAGGCAAGTCTTTTACTTATTCCTACAAATGATAAATGAAAAACATGAATTGAACAGCTTGAGTGTATGGAAGCACAAAATAAGGGTAATACATTATATCTGGTTCATTGACGTGAACTCAGCCTCTTCTAATTACATCACAATGTATTACCTGGTCAAACTAGAACTAGTGTCGTGTCTTTGGCATCATTCAACTGAAGACATATTTTTATCAAATAAATTCTCTGTAATTATTACGTGATTAAACTAACTAATCATGTAACTGTGATTAACTAGGTAGTCGGGGGAACCAAGGAAAATATTCAGATTACAAAGTTAGAATTTTCCTAATATAACTTGAAGATATTTTAATATCTGATCAATTAGTCTTCTAATGAATGAATTATTCTTTACCTCACATTAGTCTCATTCCAAACGTCGTAAATTGTTGATTATCTGCATGAACAGTCTTTACTATGAGTCACCCATACATCAATTGTCTTAAATCATTTATTTACTAACTAAATAATCACAGAAATGTATAAACAAACAAACAGATATAGTTACAAGGAAATGATAGCGGAGTTTCCCTAGTGGGATAAACCGGTATCGCGGATTGGTGGACAAAAGGGAAAAGGGGGTCGACCGAGATAAAAGACACTACAAAGTTGATTATCATAACAATTGAAATGCTAATCTTTTGCACATGAACGCTCACTCATTCGGGAATAATTGCAATCAATATATATATTTACGCTCAGTGTGTCGTCGTGATCTCTGTTGGAAAGTTTGTTACTTTTGGATTGGTTGTCCGCCCTCTCGCTCTCTGCGGTGGTTAGAATGGCTAGTTCAGAGTAACATTCAGCAATGTTGTTATAGAATAGATGTTTTGGCGGTTGTCAGTCAGATAAATTCCCATGGTGGGGGTTATATTCAGAAGGGCAGAAAAAGGCTGTCCCATGACACCAGATCAATGTCTGTACTCATGGGGAGGGCCAATGACTTAGTTCACTTTAAAGGGAATTGGGTTCCCTATCATTAAACAGTTTAAAATCACATTACATAAGTTCACAAATAGTTTCATCTTTACTCATTCATTTTACACAACAATTAGATGCAAGCCTCATAACTGAGACTCTCGTATAAACAGAGTTATGGTAATGTGGCTGTATTGTCTCTCATGAGTTTCACAAACATTAAACGAATTGGACCGGTCATAGCTGGATTCTTCCCCGACGGTGTACACCTTCTCCAAAACATGTACATTGTTCAGTCCTCAAGTTCTATGTTGTGGAAGAAATTCCTTTGTTCTCCCTATAAACACACACTCTCTCTCTATACTGTCTGGCCATGAGGAAGAATCTCCTCCAGGAACTTACGACCTGAGATAACAGCAGCCTGGGTGAAGGAGAGAGAGGGGGGGGGGGTGGTGCTCGCTGTACCCAAAGAGGGCAACGTCGTGACACTAGGGAGGAGCTACCCATCAGATTAGGTGTACGATTCACTTTGACTTTCACCTCTGCAGGCCGTCATTGTAAGTAAGAATTTGTTCTGAACTGACTTGCCTAGTTAAATATAGGTTAAATAAACACATTTAAATAGAACAGAGATAGAGGGCACCTGACCTGACACTGGACAAGAGAGCACCTGTATTCGAAACCTTTATAGACATATTCATTTAAAAGGAAATACTCAGGCAAGATGGTCCAAGCATTCTCAGTGTAGCTACTGTAAAATCCGGTTGGTTTCACGTAGAACCTTTTACACAGAGAGTTCTACATGGAACCCAAAAGAGTTCGACCTGGAACCAAAAAGGGTTCAGGAAAAGAAGAATTACATGAAATGTACTGTCTATCACTTATCTGATATTCTGAAATATGGTAAATGGCCATTGCAACAAAAACAAGGGAAAAAAAGTTCAACATTATCTGAAAGTAGACTGTTAGATAAAAACAGTTACTGAAAAAAAGACAATGCATTTCTCTAGTTTGCTATAGCTACTGTTATCTGAATTACCACTGTTCATATTTAATCGTTTTTTTCCCCTTTACCTGTGAAAGACCTTGGGACTAAATATATATCTTGTATGTTATTTGTTTCCATTTGGTAATTAAAACTTCTTGTTGATGCATAATTTGTTTAATTGAAAAATGTGTTGAACATAAATTGTGGTGTGTGCCTTTACGACAACGTGATCACAGGTAAATAATGTTTCTGCTTTTGTCCTCAGTTTGCTCTCAGTGATCTATTGTTAGTTTGTATATCCTCACATGACAGAGGTGGACAGAAACTACCAAACAAGCCTGAACAAAGAGAGTATGAGGAAGAAAAACCAAAACATGCACACAAACCATTTCCAGAACACATCTAATAAAGAGTGCAAAACATCCTCATACTTTCTTGACAGCTCCACCTAAGCAGACATATAGTTATCTTGTTGTTGCAGCAGATCAGGCATAACAGGAGTCATGACCTGAATGTTCACCATGTATAACTGCAAAGCTTGTGGCTGTTTAGAAGGAAAACATTTGAGTGATATCAATATCACAGGAGGTCGGTGTCACCTTAATTGGGGGGGGGGGGAGGCATGTGGTAATGGCTGGACCGGAATCAGTGGAATGGTATCAAACACATCAAACACATGGTTTCCACATGGTTTCCACATGGTTTCTACATGGTTTCCACATGGTTTCCACATGGTTTCCACATGGTTTCTACATGGTTTCCACATGGTTTCCACATGGTTTCCACATGGTTTCCACATGGTTTCTACATGGTTTCCACATGGTTTCCACATGGTTTCCACATGGTTTCCACATGGTTTCCACATGGTTTCCACATGGTTTCCACATGGTTTCCACATGGTTTCTACATGGTTTCCACATGGTTTCCACATGGTTTCCACATGGTTTCACATGGTTTCATGGTTTCTGGTTTCCACATGGTTTCCACATGGTTTCCACATGGTTTCCACATGGTTTCTACATGGTTTCCACATGGTTTCTACATGGTTTCCACATGGTTTCTACATGGTTTCCACATGGTTTCTACATGGTTTCCACATGGTTTCTACATGGTTTCTACATGGTTTCCACATGGTTTCCACATGGTTTCTACGTGTTTGATGCCATTCCATTTGCTCCGTTCCAGCCATGAGCCATCCTCTCCTCAGCAGCCTCCACTGATCAAGTTCCATTTATTTAAGATCATTTTAGTAACCAAAAGTGTTATATTTGATTTTGTTTATTTTAGATTCTTCAAAGTAGCCTTTTCCTTGATAGATTTGCACTCTTGGCATTCTCTCAACCAGCTTCACCAGTCTTAAAGGAGTTCCCACATATGCTGAGCACTTGTTGGCAGCTTTTCCTTCACTCTGCGGTGCAACTCATCCCAAACCATCTCAATTGGGTTGAGGTCAGGGGATTGTGAGGGCCAGGTCATCTGATGCAGCACTCCATCACTCTCCTTTGTCAAATAGCCCTTACATGCTGGTTAAGTGTGCCTTGACTTCAAACAAAAAAAAAATTGTGTCAACATCAAAGCACCCCCACACCTCCATGCTTCATTGTGGGAACTGCCCATGCGGAGATCATCCGTTCACCTATTCTGCGTCTCAAAAAGACATGGGGGTTGGAACCAAAAATGGCACATTTGGACTGATCAGACCAAAGGACAGATCTCCACCGTTCTGATGTCCATTGCTTGTGTTTCTTGGCCCAATCAAGTCTCTTCTTATTATTGGTGTCCTTTAGTAGTGGTTTCTTTGCAACAATTCGACCATCAAGGCCTGACTCAGTATCCTCTGAACAGTTGATGTGTCTGTTACCTTAACTCTGAAGCATTTATTAGGGCTGCAATCTGAGGTGCAGTTAACTCTAATGAACTTATCCTCTGCAGCAGAGGTAACTCTGTCTTCCTTTCCTGTGGCGGTCCTCATGAGAGGCAGTTTCATCATAGCACTTGATAGTTTTTGCAACTGCACAAGTTCTTAATTTTCCGGCTTGACTGACCATGTCTCAAAGGAATGATGGACTGTCATTTATTTGCTTATTTGAACTGTTCTTGCCAAAATATGGACTTTGGTCTTTTACCAAATAGGGCTCTCTTCTGTTTACCATCCATACCTTGTCACAACACAACTGATTGGCTCAAATGCATTAAGGAAATAAATTCCACAAATTAACTTTGAACAAGACACACCTGTTAATTTAAATGCATTCCAGGTGACTACCCCATGAAGCTGGTTGAGAGAATGCCAAGAGTGTGCAAAGCTGTCAAGGCAATGGGTGGCTATTTTGAAGAATATCATGTTTTTGGGTTACTACTTGATTCAATGTGCTATTTCATTGTTTTGATGTCTTCACTATTCTACAACATAGAAAAAGGTAAAAAAATAAAAACCCTTGAATGTTTAGGTGTCAACTTTTGACTGGTTCTATATTTTTCAGCTGTGATGTTTCACAAGTTCCTCCACTAAACTACTTCTCCCGCTGGTCAATTGACTATGGCTGCCCATCCGGCCAGGACCACAGCCCCCTCCACCCATTTTACCGCATGATGACATCCCCAAACACCAATTTGGCTTCCAATCCTCAGATTATGCCTCAGACTCAAGCCCCCAAACTAGCTCTGGACCTAGCTTCTCCCTGCACTTACAGCTCCCCAACAGGCCAGCATTCTCTACCAAACAAGCCTGAACAAAGAGACGAGAGTATGAGGAAGAAAAACCAAAACATTCCCAGAACATCTAATAAAGAGTGCAAAGCATCCTCATACTTTCTTGACAGCTCCACCTAAGCAAATTATATGAACTCAGCTGAAAAAGAAACGCCCTCTCACTGTCAACTGTGTTTATTTTCAGCAAACTTAACATGTGTACATATTTGTATGAACATAACAAGATTCAACAACTGAGACATAAACTGAACAGGTTCCACAGACATGTGACTAACAGAAATGGAACAATGTGTCCCTGAACAAAGAGGGTTCAAAAATCAACAGTAACAGTCAGTATCTGGTTTGGCCACCAGCTGCATTAAGTACTGCAGTGCATCTCCTCATGGACTGCACCAGATTTTCCAGTTCTTGCTGTGAGATGTTACCCCACTCTTCCACCAAGGCACCTGCAAGTTCTCTGACATTTCTTGGGGTAAACGCCCTAGCCCTCACCCTACGATCCAACAGGTCCCAGATGTGCTCAATGGGATTGAGATCCGAGCTCTTCGCTGGCCATGGCAGAACACTGACATTCCTGTCTTGCAGGAAATCACGCACAGAACAAGCAGTATGGCTGGTGGCACTGTCATGCTGGAGGGTCATGTCAGGATGAGCCTGCAGGTGGGGTACCACATGAGGAAGGAGGATGTCTTCCCTGTAACGCACAGCATTGAGATTGCCTGCAATGACAACAAGCTCAGTCCGATGATGTTGTGACACACCGCCCAAGACCACGACGGACCCTCCACCTCCAAATCGATCCCGCTCCAGAGTACAGGCCTCGGTGTAACGCTCATTCCTTCAACGATAAACGCGAATCCGACCATCACCCCTGGTGAGACAAAACCGCAACTCGTCAGTGAAGAGCACTTTTTGCCAGTCCTGTCTGGTCCAGCGACGGTGGGTTTGTGCCCATAGGCGACGTTGTTGCCGGTGATGTCTGGTGAGGACCTGCCTTACAACAGGCCTACAAGCCCTCAATCCAGCCTCTCTCAGCCTATTGCGGACAGTCTGAGCACTGATGGAGGGATTGTGCGTTCCTGGTGTAACTCAGGCAGTTGTTGTTGCAATCCTGTACCTGTCCCGCAGGTGTGATGTTTGGATGTACTGATCCTGTGCAGGTGTTGTTACACGTGGTCTGCCACTGTGAGGACGATCAGTTGTCTGTCCTGTCTCCCTATAGTGCTGTCTTAGGCGTCTCACAGTACGGACATTGCAATTTATTGCCCTGGCCACATCTGCAGTCCTCATGCCTCCTTTCAACATGCCTGAGGCACGTTCACACAGATGAGCAGGGACCCTGGGCAGCTTTCTTTTGGTGTTTTTCAGTGTCAGTAGAAATGCTTCTAGTGTCCTAAGTTTTCATAACTGTGACCTTAATTGCCTACCGTCTGTAAGCTGTTAGTGTCTTAACAACCGTTCCACAGGTGCATGTTCATTAATTGTTTATGGTTCATTGAAAAATCATGGGAAACAGTGTTTAAACTCTTTACAATGAAGATCTGTGAAGTTATTTGGATTTTTACAAATTATATTTGAAAGACAAGGTCCTGAAAAATAGTTATCTTATCTTGTTGCAGCAGATCAGGCATAACATGGGCCATGCATGACCTGTGTGTTCACCATGTATAACTGCAACGCTTGTGGCTGTTTAGAAGGAAACCATTTGGGTGATATCATTATCACCCCCCCACTCTCTAATAAACTCAACAAAAAAAGAAACATCCCTTTTTCAGGACCCTGTCTTTCAAAGACAATTCATAAAAATCCAAATAACTTCACAATCTTCATTGTAAAGGGTTTAAACACAGATAGGTCACCCTCTATCTGTCAGTGCCAACCTCTTTCCCTCGGGTCTCTCTGACCTGTCTTCACAGCCTCCGACTCCTCTCCACCCTCAGGTCCCACAGGCCCTGTGACTGCTGCACTGGCAGTGGGTCACCTGCTTCTCTACCAGTTTTGACCTCTTTCGCTCAGGTCTTGCTCTGGCCTCCCGGCTTCCGTGCCTGCTCTTCAAAGCCTCCATCTCCCATCCCCCAGCCCCAGGTTCCAATGGCCCCATCTCAGTCCAGTGGCTCACCCTCTATCTGCCAGTTTCTGCTCCTTCCTTAGGTTTGCCTCTACTGCAGCATCTCCTCCCCTCCCTGCCTACTCATCCGCTGTCCCTGCTATGGTAGCGGCTCACCCCTCTCTCTGCCAATGACTACCCTCCCTCTCCACCAGCGACAAACTCCATTTTCGCCTCTGGTCCCACTGGTTCTGTCACCGCCACCCCTGCAGTGCCTCACCTTCTCTGCCAGCAACGACTGCCCAGCCAGCTATATGTGCCTGCTGCTACTGTTCCCCACAGCTGTGACTTCTGTTCAGTGAGCTGATTGCCTAAATGTTCCAGTTTAATGCTCCGCCTCACCATTCCCTCTCAACGGCCGCCTGGCTTCCTCCACCCAACCCCCTCCACTTCAATTTGCATCCAGTCTCTTCCTCTCTTCACGCACTCCCTCTTCATGCCAGTGAGAACCTCTCCCCATCTAGCCCTGTGATCGCTGCTCCACTCCCTCTTCATGCCAGTGAGAACCTCTCCCCATCTAGCCCTGTGATCGCTGCTCCACTCCCTCTTCATGCCAGTGAGAACCTCTCCCCATCTAGCCCTGTGATCGCTGCTCCACTCCCTCTTCATGCCAGTGAGAACCTCTCCCCATCTAGCCCTGTGATCGCTGCTCCACTCCCTCTTCATGCCAATGAGAACCTCTCCCCATCTAGCCCTGTGATCGCTGCTCCACTCCCTCTTCATGCCAGTGAGAACCTCTCCCCATCTAGCCCTGTGATCGCTGCTCCACTCCCTCTTCATGCCAGTGAGAACCTCTCCCCATCTAGCCCTGTGATCGCTGCTCCACTCCCTCTTCATGCCAATGAGAACCTCTCCCCATCTAGCCCTGTGATCGCTGCTCCACTCCCTCTTCATGCCAGTGAGAACATCTCCCCATCTAGCCCTGTGATCGCTGCTCCAGCAGCGGCTCACTCTCTCTTCATGCCAGTGAGAACCTCTCCCCATCTAGCCCTGTGATCGCTGCTCCAGCAGCGGCTCACTCCCTCTTCATGCCAGTGAGAACCTCTCCCCATCTAGCCCTGTGATCGCTGCTCCAGCAGCGGCTCACTCTCTTCATGCCAGTGAGAACCTCTCCCCATCTATCCCTGTGATCGCTGCTCCAGCAGCGGCTCACTCCCTCTTCATGCCAGTGAGAACATCTCCCCATCTAGCCCTGTGATCGCTGCTCCAGCAGCGGCTCACTCTCTCTTCATGCCAGTGAGAACCTCTCCCCATCTAGCCCTGTGATCGCTGCTCCAGCAGCGGCTCACTCCCTCTTCATGCCAGTGAGAACCTCTCCCCATCTAGCCCTGTGATCGCTGCTCCAGCAGCGGCTCACTCTCTCTCTGCTGACCTTTCCCCACATCAGGTCCCCCCGTCCTTGGCCTTCTTGTACTAGAGACATCTGCTCGGCTCGGCTTAGGAGTTGGTTAACTACCACTCCATTGTTATTGGTCTGGACATTCATTTTGGTGGGGCAAAAAATCTACAACTGCCATTGCCTGTTTTCAGCTGTCACTGCCTCCAGGCTCCTACAGTGAAATGTCAGCACATACTGGGGTGCTCTCGATAGCTCTATGGTGTCTCCTTGACCACAGGGTGTCTATCACTGCAACCTCCGGTTGTTCATCCCACCCTGCCTGTATTCTGTCTGCCCTGATTCAAGTGGCCCCTGATCTATCCCGCACTGCCTCTGCTTGCTGCTCCACTCCCTCTTCCTTCCTCTGGACAATGCATGTACTTGGCTTCCTCTGTGGTGAAGGAAAGCAGCCCCCCCCATGCTCCAACGACCTGGTTACTACATTTGCCTTTGACACTCCAGTGGTGGCTCACCCCCTCTGACAGTGATGACTTCTCTCTTCACCTCTGGTCCCATGACTGCTATCCCTGCAGTGCTTCACTTTCCATCTCTACCAGTTGTCATGACTTGACTTTCATTTAATCTGATGACTATTTATTTAATCCACTAACTATGTTTAATTGTTTCCCGTCTAAATTAACCATGTAACAATTAACTCATCAGGAATTGGGGCACCATGGAAGAAGTTGTTTAACGAGTTACCATCTCCCGAATTAAACTCTAAAAGATTTGTTATCAATATGTCACCTCATATCAATTCTCATTCTGAATAGTTGTGACCTTCTTGGATCTGCAAGAATCCCAACCTTGCTCATTATTCAGTACTACACAAATTGGTTTATTTACTAAATAATTCCAGAATACACACTTACAAGGGTCCCTAGTTGACTGACAAGATATGATGGCTTGTTACATCTTAGATGGAGAAGTGGAAAATAGAGGGAAAAGGGACATTTATCGTGGATACTTTCTATAACTCGTTTCACAATCATATATCTTGCACATGAACCTCCACCTGTTTTGGGGTAATAAAATAATGGATGTATTTACATGTTGAATGCCTTCGTTCATCTATCTCGGTTAGAACCAAGCCCCCTCGGAAGGTTGTTTCTGTGGGCTCTCTTATGGGCGTAAGGCTCTGATTGTCCACCAGAGGTCACAATATCCTTAGTTGTGGACATGAGCTCCAGCTCTTCGTCTCTCTGGTCTAAAGGAAGGTGAGTTTATTTCTTCACATCGTTTCGAGGTTGAGTTTCAACCATTTCCATTTCCAACAGCTAACGCTCCACGTTTTTCTGGTCTAATATGTTCATTCTTAGCTAGTCCTTTTAAGCACTCTAGTTGGAAAGGGCAGTCCATCACACTGACCTCATTCGGGGCATGATTAGAAGTTCTCTTATGACTCCTAAAATGACATTCTTATCTTAACAAAAAATAGTTTCATCCATGTTCATATCACATAGACAACTTGACAGATAAAGGGGGTATCATTCTTAAGTTAAAGTATTTGGCTGATACAGTTTTTAATAATATCACAAAATGAAAACCAATATGAGTTTTCTACATCTGCCCACTGACCATTTCTCACATTCAAAAGTTAGAAATATTGTTCCAAAGTTTACTTTTTGGACATTAGCGTTTTGTCCCCATGTGCAGTTGCAAACTGTAGTCTGGCTTTTTTGGAGCAGAGGCTTCTTCCTTGCTGAGCGGCCTTTCAGGTTATGTTGACATAGGCCTCGTTTTACTGTGGATATAGATACTTTTGTAGCCTATTCCTCCAGCATCTTCACAAGGTCTTTTGCTATTGTTCTGGGATTGATTTGCACTTTTTGCACCAAAGTACGTTCATCTCTAGGAGACTGAACGCGTCTCCTTCCTGAGCGGTATGACGGCTGCGTGGTCCCACAGTGTTTATACTTGCGTACTACTGCTTGGACAGATGAACGTGGTACCTTCAGGCATTTGGAAATTGCTCCCAAGGATGAACAAGATTTGTGGAGGTCTACAATTTTTTTTCTGAGGTCTTGGCTAATTTCTTCTGATTTTCGCATGATGTCAAGCACAGAGGCACTGAGTTTGAAGGTAGGACTTGAAATACATCCACGCCTCCAATTGACTCAAATTATGTCAGTTAGCCTATCAGAAGCTTCTAAAGCGATGATGTAATTTTCTGGAATTTTCCAAGCTGTTTAAAGGCACTGTCAACTTAGTGTATGTAAACTTCTGACCCACTGGAATTGTGATACAGTGAAATAATCTGTCTAAACAACCTATAATACTTTTCCTCTAAAACACTCACCATCAGACTCAAGATGACGACTGATATTCTCCCAAATCAGCCACTAGTACTGTTTCAGCTAGTTAGAGTATGGTGCAATATTTCTTTCATACTTGGTCAGTATCCAGTACTGTATCTGTGTGATGTCAATGTCCTGTAAAATAGAGTATCATGTCCAACATCATTGAACTCTGAACACACACACACACACACACACTAAAAAAGGACACGTACACAGATCGATAGTTTGATATAAAACACAATGATTTGCGTATACTCTTCAGCACTGGTCAATAAAGCATACAGCAAGTGTGTGTAACAATGGTTAAATGACATCAAAATGACAGTCACATGAGGACCTGTCCAATGTGAAGATTAGATTCCTTGGCTGTTTCTTACTGTGGATCCAAAATATGTACTGTGTGTATTCATAAGGTGACTGGGGTCAAGGTGTGGTCTCATGTTTCTGCTCCCCGGCTGTGTATGGCTGTGCTTGGAGGACCAGGCTGGGTCGGAGCTATCCCATCAGGCTGTGGTGGTGGGTCTGACAGAAGAGAAGAAGAAACTACATGAGCGGGCACGTTCCAGCGGATCAGTTTCATGCAGTTAGTTACCAGCGTTGGTCACCACCTTTTAAAAAGTGGGAGGCATCATATCAACTGCATGAACTACGTCAAATCCATGTGCTCAAAGGCCATTGCTTGCATTGTGGAAGGCGCTATAGTCAATTAAGGTGTTTTTGATTGACCACGCGAATGTGACCAAAGCCATGACTGAAACAGGAACCAACTTTGCTGAGATTTAAAAAGACAGTGGATACAAATGAATGTGATATTTGAAACCTTTCTAACCAATGAATTGTACAAATGTTTTCAGTTCGTGAGTGTGTGATACAGGTAGTAGAGACAAGTTTATTTTGATCTTATTAATAAGAAACTTTAATAAAACAATGGCAGCTATGTTGATTTGGGGCTTCCTGTTGGAAAACAACAATGACCAACTTTTGGCTGTGGCAGATACACCTCCCCAAACGTCAACTTCCGTCAACATACAGAGCATTCGGAAAGTATCCAGACCCCGTCCCCTTTCCACATTGTGTTGCGTTACAGCCTTTATTCTAAAAATCGATTAAAAACACTTTTTTCAAACAATATCCCATAATGACAAAGCAAAAACAGGTTTTTAGAAATTGTAGCAATTTTTAAAAACAAATAAAACACAGAAATACCTCATGTAAATAAGTCCAAACACACCAAGACAAAGCCACTCACCCCTCAGGAAACTAAAAAGCTTTGGCATGGGTCCTGCGATCCTCAAAATGTTCTACAGCTACAACATTGAGAGCATTGGTTGCATCACTGCCTGGTACGGCAATTGCTCGGCCTCCAACCACAAGGCACTCTAGAGGGTAGTGCGTACAGCCCAGTACATCACTCGAGCAAAGCTGCCTGCCATCCAGGACCTCTACACCAGGCGGTGTCAGCTGAAGGCCCTAGAATTTGTCAAAGACCCCAGCCACCCCAGTCATAGACTGTTCTCTCTACTACCGCATGGCAAGCGGTACCGGAGTGCCAAGTCTAGGACAAAAAGGCTTCTCATCAGTTTTACCCCCAAGCCATAAGACTCCTGAACAGGTAACCAAACGGCTACTCGGACTATTTGCATTGTGTGCCCCCCCCCCAACCCCTCTTTTATGCTGCTGCTACTCTCTGTTCATCATATATGCAGTCACTTTAACTATACATTCATGTACATACTACCTAAATTGGCCGGACCAACCAGTGCTCCCGCACATTGGCTAACTGGGCTATCTGCATTGTGTCCCACCACCCGCCAACCCCTCTTTACGCTACTGCTACTCTCTGTTCATCATATATGTATAGTCACTTTAACCATATCTACATGTACATACTACCTCAATAAGCCTGACTAATAGGTGTCTGTATATAGCTTTTCTACTCTTTTTTCAAAATGTCTTTTTACTGTTGTTTTATTTCTTTACTTACCCACACACACACACACCTTTTTTCCCCCACACCATTGGTTAGAGCCTGTAAGTAAGCATTTCACTGTTGTATTCGGCACACGTAACAAATCAAATTTTATTTGATTTGAGTATTCCCGAACCTTTGCTCTGAGACTCGAAATTGAGCTCAGGTGCATTCTGTTTCCATTGACCATCCCCGAGATGTTTTTACAAATTGATTGAAGTTCACCTGTGGTATATTGAATTGTTTGGACATTATTTGGAAAGGCACACAGCTGTCTATATAACATCCTGACAGTTAACAGTGCATGTCAAAGCCATGAGGTTGAAGGAATTGTCCATAGAGCTCCGAGACAGGATTGTGTCGATAAATATCTGGGGAAGGGTACAAAAACATTTGTGCAGCATTGTATGTCCCCAAGAACACAGTGACCTCAATCATTCTTAACTGGAAGAAGTTTGAAACCACCAAGACTCTTCCTAGAGCTGGCCACACGGCCAAGCTGAGCAATCGGGGGAGAAGGGCCTTGGTCAGGGAGGTGACCAAGAACCCGATGGTCACTGACAGAGCTCCAGAGATCCTCTGTGGAGATGGCAGAACATTCCAGAAGGACAACAATCTCTGCAGCACTCCACCAATCAGGCCTTGATGGTAGAGTGGCCTTACGGTAGCAACTCCTCAGTAAAAGTCACATAACAGCCCGCTTGGAGTTTGCCAAAAGGCACCTAAAGGACTCTCAGACCATGAGAAACAAGATTCTCTGGTCTGATGAAACCAATATTGAAATCTGGCCGGAATGCCAAGTCATTTTTTGTGACTGGGGTGAGGGTACTCACACATGCCGTTTGGAGCTCCAGGGTGTCGGGGGGCCATGGTGAGAGAGTTTCCCCCAGTAGGCATCATCTGGCTGGGCATGGACTGGCCTAAAGGAGAGGTGAGAGATGGATGTTACATATTTACCATGACATTCGCACACACAACATGTGTGTTTGCGTGCATGTACAGACCTGTGTGTTGTTGTGGAGTGTATGGTGCTTGCTGCTCTCTCTGCTGTAGAATCTTCATCTCTGCATGTTTCAGCTGCTCAGAGTGGAAACTCTGTCGCTCTGACAACAGCTGCTGACGCTGTTGCTCCAACTACACACACAGTGAGAGAGGAGCAGGGAAAGAGGGACACAGATAAATGTTACATTAATAAGGAACCATTATGAAATACCCAAAGTCATGTTCAGTAGCTCCCCCAAACTAGAGCCCAATTGGCTAGATGTAGATCTGTATACTCACAGCCTCTTTCTCTCGGTCCATGATGGTCTCCAGCTCCTCAAAGTGTCTCAGTTTGATCTCCAGCTTCTTCATCTGAGTCTCCACCAGCAGAGCCACCAGAGACTTGATCTTCCTCTCCTCTACTGCTGCTAGGTGCTAGAGAGAGAGGGCAAGAGAGAGAATTACTGTATCTATTTGCTGTACACAAAATACAAAACAGTTATTTCCATCACAGACTGACCAGGTAAATCCAGGTGAAAGCAATCATCCCTTATTGATATCACTTGTTAACCTCTTAAAGCCAGTGTCCTGGCTAAATTCCCAATCTGACCCTCAAACCATCACGGTCACCTAATAATCCCCAGTTAACAATTGGCTCATTCACCCCCCCTCTCCCCTGTAACTATTCCCCAGGTCATTGCTGCAAATGAGAATGTGTTCTCAGTCAACTTACCTGGTAAAACAATGGATAAAACAAAAAAACAAAAAGCTAGGGGGCAGAATTTTCGCTTTTGGATAAATAGCGTGCCCAATTTCAACTTCCTGCTACTCATGCCAAGAATATAAGATATGCATATTATTCATATATTTGGATAGAAAACTCTGAAGTTTCTAAAACTGTTTGAATCATGAGTATGAGCATAACAGAACTTATGTAGCAGGCAAAACCCAGAGGACTAACGGATCAGATTTTTTTTTGCCCCCCCTCCCATCCCTATATTGTCTTTGCCATTGGAAATTTAATAGGAACTTTCAGTTCCTACCACTTCTGTAACGGATGTGAAACGGCTAGCTTAGTTAGTGGTGGTGCGCGCTAAATAGCGTTTCAATCGGTGACGTCACTTCCTCTGGGACCTTGAAGTAGTAGTTCCCCTTGCTCTGCAAGGGCCGCGGCTTTTGTGGAGCAATGGGTAACGATGCTTCGTGGGTGACTGTTGTTGATGTGTGCAGAGGGTCCCTGGTTCATGCCCGGGTATGGGCGAGGGGACGGTCTAAAGTTATACTGTTACACTTCCACACAATGTCGCCAGTGTCAGGAATATGGCTGAGGTTACTTCTTTGTCTTAACAGGAAGTAGGCCAACTCTGAACAGGGGACACATTTGTGAGTTGCACAAGACGTGAAGAGCAGAGCTTTTTTCTTTTAGTTCATGTATTGAATAAAGATTGCCCCGTCTACAATTTGATCAATTATTAACATTTAAAAACACCTAACGTTGTATTACAAAAGTAGTTTGAAATAGTTTGACAGAGTTTATAGGCAACTTTTGAAATATTTTGTAGTGATGTTGCGTTTTTCAAAGCTGTTTTTTTTATGGATCAAATGCGCTTTATAAATTGACTTTTTCGACATATATGGACAGAATTAATCGTACAAAAGGACCAATTGTGATGTTTATGGGACATATTGGAGCTCGTCAAGCTCGTCAAAGGGAATTTATATTTTATTTCAGCGTTGTGTAGCGCCTGCTACGCTAGCCCCTTTGTTTACTGCTGGTGAGGATGGCTGCAGGCTATCAGATAATAGCTTCATATGCTTTCGCCGAAAAGCATTTTAAAAATCTGACATGTTGGCTGGATTCACAACGAGTGTAGCTTTAATTGAGTATCTTACATGTGTGATTTAATGAAAGTTTGAATTTTATAGCATTTTATTTGAATCTGGCTCTCTGCATTTCCCCTGGAAATTGGCCAGTTGAGACGCTAGCGTCTCCCCTATCCTCATTAATGGGCAGTTGACAGGGATTGGCTGATGGGTGGGGTAAGTGAGCAGCGATAGGGTGGTTTGAGGGTTGTGGGCGGGGCTTACCTTGGCCTTAGTAGCAGCGGCGCCTAGAGCAGCAGCTGCTGCCGTGGTAACGGTCCCATCTACCAACTCCAGCTCTGCTAGTCTCCTCCCTTCATCCTGCTCTACTTCCCTCCATCGTCCTGCAATCTCCTCCTTCTCCCCTCGGTCTAAAAGGGAGAAGGAGATCATCTAGAACTTACATCATTACACACCATCTTGTCTGTAAAAATATAAATTAGACACACACACCTGACTCGCGGTTCCCTCCGCTATCGCAGTCTCTCTCCTCTGTGACTGTCATTTCAGCATTCTCTCTCTTAACTCGTTCTCCCTCCACTAATCTCTCTCCTCCACTGGGCTCTAGAACAGTCTGTCTATCCGCCTGGAACACACACACACAATCATCACCCACTGACAATCAGATTCTCAGAAACACCAGAGTGTAAATTCCTGTCTCACTTCCTCTGACCCCACAGGTCACTTCTAGTCTCACCTGCAGAGACTGCTGGGAGCCAGAGTCAGTCTCCATCTTCTCACCATCCATCACATCTACAGGGAAGGAGAGGGAGGGATAGAGTTTATTTAACTAGGCAAGTCAGTTAAGAACAAATTCTCATTTACAATGACGGCCTAGAGAGAGAAAGTGTGATGAAAGGATTCTCTACTGCAGTGTTTGAGGGTTGAGGAGTGTGTGTAATATATACAGTACCAGTCAAAAGTTTGGAGACACCTAATCATTCCAGGGTTTTTTCTTTATTTGTACTATTTTCTACATTGCACAATAATAGTGAAGATATCAATACTACGAAATAACACATTGGAAGGAATCATGTAGTAACCAAAAATGTTTTTAAAAAATCAAAATATATTTGATATTCTTCAAAGTAGCCAACCTTTGCAAACTCTTGGCATTCTCTCAACCAGCTTCATGAGGTAGTCACCCCAGAATGCATTTCAATTTACAGGTGTGCCTTGTTAAAAGTTCATTTGTGGAATTTCTTTCCTTCTTAATGCGTTTGAGCCAATCAGTTGTTTTGTGACAAGGTAGGAGGTATACAGAAGGCGGCCCTATTTGGTTAAAGACCAAGTTCATATTATAGCAAGAACCGCTCAAATAAGCAAAGAGAAACAACAGTCCATCATTACATGAAGGTCAGTCAATCCGGAAAACGTGTGCAGTCGCAAAAACCATCAAAAGCTATGATGAAACTGGCTCTCATGAGGACCACCACAGGAAAGGAAGACCCAGAGTTACATCTGCTGCAGAGGATACGTGCATTAGTTACCAGCCTCAGAAATTGCAGCCCAAATAAATGCTTCAGAGTTCAAGTAAGAGATACATCAACATCAACTGTACAGAGGATACTGTGTGAATCAGGCCTTCATGGTCAAATTGCTGCAAGGAAACCACTACTGAAGGACACCAGTAAGAAGAGACTTGCTTGGGCCAAAAAACACGAGCAATGGACATTAGACCTTGTGGAAATCTGTCACTTGGTCTGATGAGTCCAAATTTGAGATTTTTGGTTCCCACTGACGGACTTTGTGAGACGCAGAGTAGGCGAACGGATGATCTCTGCATGTGTGGTTCCCACCGTAAAACATGGAGGTGTGATGGTGTGGGGATGCTTTGCTGGTGACACTGTCAGTGATCTATTTAGAATTCAAGGCACACTTAACCAGCATGGCTACCACAGCATTCTGCAGTGACATGCCATCCCATCTGGTTTGCTCTTAGTGGGAATATCATTTGTTTTTCAACAGGACAATGACTCAACACACCTCCAGGCTGTGTAAGGGCTATTTGATCAAGGAGAGTGCTGCATCAGATGACCTGGCCTCCACAATCACTCAACCTCAACCCAATTGAGATGGTTTGGGATAAGTTGGACCGCAGAGTGAAGGAAAAACAGCCAACAAGTGCTCAGCATATGTGGGAAGTCCTTGAAGACTTGTTGGAAAAGTGTTCCAGGTGAAGCTGGTAGAGAGAATGCCAAGAGTGTGCAAATCTGTCATCAAGGCAAAGGGTGGCTAATCTCAAATATAAAATATATTTGATTTGTTTAACACTTTTGTGGTTACTACATGATTCCATGTGGGTTATTTCATAGTTTTGATGTCTTCAATGTAGAAAATAGTCAAATTAAGAAAAACCCGTCAATGAGTTGGTGTGTCCAAACGTTTGACTGGTTCTGTATATCTGCCGTGTTTCAGACTCCTACCTGCCTTCTCAGCCTCATTGAGTGCAGGGAACTCCAGAACCTTGTCAGCTTCCTCACGCACACGACAAAACTCCTCTACAGAGAGACAGAGACCGGGTTAACACAAACACTCTCTCTCACACACACACACACACACACACACACACACACACACATGTACCCAAAGCAGCCTTGGCGGCGGCGGAGGCAACTCGGGGATCAACCACCGACGCCAAGAACGCCACAGTGCTCATCACCGGATTCTCTGATTGGCTGAAAGGAACGGGCTGGTAGGCCAATGGGCCAAGAGAGGAGGCGGAGTCCTCCAGATACGGGTCTTCTATTGGCAGGCGCAGGAAGTGGAGGATGCACTCGTCCTGGGTACGAGACCCCACGTGTTCTGACACCTTGTTCCAGTCGTCTCTATAGACCTCTAACGCCTGGGATGGAGGGGGAGAGAGAGAAGAGAGATAGGGGAAGAAGAGAAATAGGATGGTAATAAGAGATAGGCATGAGGGAGAAATTAAGGTTATTGGCCAGATAACTAATACAAATATAAGTACCAAAACAATGTTTTCAAGCATAGGTTTACAGTACAGCAATTCATCAGTTGCTGTTATGTTGTGTTGCTACCATGCTGTGTTGTTGTCTTAGGTCTCTCTTTATGTAGTCTTCTCTCTTGTCGTGATGTGTTTTGTCCTATATTTATATTGTATTTATTTATTTATTTTAATCCCAGACCCCCCGTCCCCGCAGGAGGCCTTTTGGTAGGCCGTCATTGTAAATAAGAATTTGTTCTTAACTGGCTTGCCTAGTTAAATAAATAATAAAATAGAGGTAGTGGAAACAACATTATCTGCATCATCATCATCATTATTGTCCAGCTCCTTAACTACCCTGAGTCAATCCCTACCAGTTTGCAACCTTTGCGGCGAATCAGTACTGTGTCTGTGCAGTCAACTAGTATAATTATTGTTTGTGAAGTAAATATGGTGGTTCTCATTAAGGATCTGGTCTTCTGAGATACAGGCAAGTACACAGCAAACCAAATAACTATACAATTAAACAACTAAAGGAAATACAATATTTAAAAACCAATCAGTCAAATGATCATATGGTTGGTTGCTTGAGACGAATGAGTTGTCTACAGGAACTGTTCTTTTTTCACATATATGTTTGCAGTTTAATTTTATGGGTGATCTTCTCCATTAAACACATTTCTTTCACTCTACAAGTCCATTCTTCCATAGTAGGAATGTCCTTATTTAACCAATGTGCTGTAATACATTTCTTTGAAGCAGACAAGAGTATATTTAATAGGTTTTGAAACCGTTCAGGGATAACTAACTATGGCACGCTTTGGATTCTTTTCCAGGAAACATTTAAATACATTGTTTACAGAGACAAAAACACCATTCCAGAATTTCATTATTCTATGACAAAATCAAAAAACGATGTAGGTCGACAATTCCCCACATTTTCTCCAGCATTCATTGGTTGTTTCTGGTCTTCTCCATTCTGTCTGGAGTTAGAATGTACCTACTAATGATATTCCATTGATACTCTTTCCATATGAATGAGTGTGTAATAATAATCACATTCAGATTCCCATTTGCACTTAGTTTGCATAGTATTATTCTATGTCATGACAGCAATAGATTGTTATAGCTGTGTTATTGGTTCACTACCAGTTGTCCTTTTACGAGTATTGATTAGGTGTTTTTCTATGGGTGGTGTATAGACTTGGGGTACAAATGAAGTAATGATCACCTTTGAAAACCTGAATCTAGTGATAATGGGGCGAAGTCAGTAAGATATACAATACCAGTTAGGGGTGATGAGCCATAGGCTGATGGAGACTACATGGTACTTCCTCCTAATCTGGAGCAGATGATTGGACTACAGGTTCTTACTGTTGATCTTCTTTCCCAGAAAAGGTACTATTTGTACTATTTTCAAGCCATCTAGATGAATGTTGAATCCAAGTAATCATTAGTTGTGATCGTGTAACCCAGTAGCACCACGTAAAGTTTGGTAACCCTAGGTCACCTGATTCCTTGGCAGTTGGAGTGTTTTGTACCTCACCCTCGGTTTTTTACATTGCCAAAGAAACATTAAAATTAGACAGTCTAATTGTTGAATAATGGATTCTGGGACCAGAATAGGTAGTGTCTGAAAGAGGAAAATATCTTTCTGATATGACAGTGTTGTAGTACTCGAGTCAGACTTGACCCGGAATCAAGTCACAATTTTCGAGACTCGACCAGTGATGACTCCGACCAGTGACTTGACTACATCACTGAGTAGAGGGAAGATGAACTGAGAGATGATTGGCTCACCTCCAACAGTAGGAGGGTCTCCTGTTCTGTCCAATCCCTCCCTGAACTGGCTCCTTTACTCTTGGGGTGTTTCCTGGCATACAGGTCTGTTCTGAGGCCAAAGTTCTGAGAGTCTGAGGGCTTCTCTACACTTCTCTCAGGGAAGAACAACATCTGCTGGGAGGACGACACCTGGACAGGGAGAGAGTGAGGGATGGAGGGGAAGAGAGAGAGGGATGGAGAGGGAAAGATTTGAGAGGATCAAAACAAGCATACAGGCTGTCAATTTGTACCTCAATTTCACTGTTAGTGTTCGATTATATATACACATTTATTTATTTTCTTTTTACCTTTATTTAACTAGGCAAGTCAGTAAAGAACAAATTGTGCGCTGCCCTATGGGACTCCAAATCACAGATGTGATATAGCCTGGATTTGAACCATGGACTGTAATGACGCCTCTTGCACGGAGATGCAGTGCCTTAGACCGCTGCGCCAATCAGGAGCCAAAAAACACAAGTGTGTGTGTTACCTGTAGTGGTCTGTGCTGCAGCGGGGCAAGTCCTGAGGGTGTATCAGCCAGTGTGTTGAAGTGAGGGGTGGGAGGGGGTCCCATAGGGAGAGGTCTGCTTTCTGCATCCACCTGGTAGTTCACTAACCCCCACTGCTCCAACAACGCATGGACCCTACACACAGTTACAATACACACACAGTTACAATAAACACTGTTACACAACACACACACAGTAAGTGTTAGTTAAAACTTCATAGCACACCTCATGACGGCGCAGACGTCTCCTGTCAGGTTCCGTCTGCAGGAGGTGGAGCTGAGGTACTCCTGGGGGTTCAGCCGGTACGAGTCAATCATGAAGTTACGATATGCCAGGTATCTACACACACACACACATTGTGTTCATTATGTCTCTGAAGGGGTACAATCATGTCTGAAGAAAACAGCAGGGGCCCAAGCACTGAACCCTGAGCAACACCTGAAATTGTTACTCACATCTCTGGAGATTTGGACTTGTTCTGTCCGTTAAAGAACTCTGGAAGAGCTCGTTTCTCGATCTGGTGAATACTGGAACATGTACACAAAGTTTGGATAAAAACAGACAACACTCATTTTGAATATACAGTGGGGCAAAAAAGTATTTAGTCAGCCACCAATTGTGAAAGTTCTCCCACTTAAAAAGATGAGGCCTGTAATTTTCATCATAGGTACACTTCAAATATGACAGACAAAATGAGAAAAAAAATTCAGAAAATCACATTGTAGGATTTTTTATGAATTTATTTGCAAATTATGGTGGAGACAACTATAACTGGTGTGTACTCACCAGTTATAGTTGAACCAGGCGGTGTAGGATGGGACGATGATGTGGTGAGTTTGTTCTGTGATGTTGTCTTCTCCATCTGACAGACGCAGCCCCTCTCTGCCCTCCTCATCCTCCTGCACACACACACATACAGTACATAATTGGTATATCGGTGTGTAGGGTACAGACACACTAAATTCCTCATCAAAATTAGATAATTCGATAAAATTCTTGCAGTTCTAATTGAATTGTTACCCTTCCACCAGGAAGCAGAGAGTCATCCTCAATTTCATCTGAAGAAAAGAGGGACGAGTGGAGAATGAGTTATAACCACACACACACACACACACACACACAAACACACAAACACACGCCCTCTCTCTCACTCACCCAGGTCGGTCATCATCCCTCCTTTGACAGGAGTGTTCTCACTGTCCTTCTTTGGGTTCACTGTAGACAGAGAGACACAACAAGTAAACATCTGTCTGTGTGTGTGTGTGTCTTTGTCTGTGTGTCTGTGTGTGTACACGTGTACCATTCTTAGGCAGTATAATTTCTTCCATATTAGGGACAGGTGTTGGATCCTCCATATCTTTAGTCAGATCCTCCTCTACGTCTTCCTCTTCCTCCTTTGGCCCACGCCTCTTAAACCCGCCACTAGGGAGGGAAGGCAGGGTTATAGAGAGAGGGCCAATAGGTAGAGAATAGGGGTTAAAAGGAACAAATACAAAAATTCCATCAAGATTGAGCTAGGGGTGGAAGAAGAGACAGAAACCTCACCTCTTCTTTCCTCCTTTCTTTTTGCCATCGGAAGAGGGAGGAGAGGGGGAGCGTCTTCTCTTCTTCAGTGGAGTAAACTTACGGTCCTGGTGGAGGAAGAGAGGGGGGAGAGACAAGTGATGGTAGACATACCAACTAAGAATGTGCTCACACAGGCATGTTAAAAAAAGACAGTGGAGGGAGAGCAACACACACACAAGCACACAACTAGCCCAGAGCCACAGGATCTCACACACACACACCTGTTGGTCTGTGACGTGGACTCTCCGGCGGAGGATGAGAGGAACGTTTCTGTCATCTACCAGGTAGTCTTCTTCATTCATCCACTCATTATACACCTCCGTATCCAACACCCAGCCTGCATGCACCTGTACACACACACACACGTATTCATCACATGTGAGAAATAGTCATAGAACTGTGTGTGTGTGTGTGTGTGTGTGTGTGTGTGTATTTTCTTACCCTCCAAGGTCTGTGTGTGTGTGGAGGTTCCTGCACCTCTCCCTCTACTTCACTGGTGGACAGCCAGCTATCGTAGCTACAGGAAACAAACAGTCATACACATGATTATGGAGGGTGTGTGTTCGTGTGTTAGGGTTGAAAATGTTTCCGGTATTTTACAACATGTTCAATCCTGAGAATAAATCACTTCTCTCACATGTAACCCAGTATTTTCCACCAACCCGGAAGTGTCATTCAAAAGCATTTTAAGGCATATAAATAGGCATATGTCTAGATTAGATTTTTATTTTTTAGGGATCCCCATTAGCTGTTGCCAGCAGCTACTCTTCCTGGGGGCCAAACACATTAAGGCACTTATATGATGTACTGTTTTATACGTAATGTGACATTATTACACCACTACATATCCACAATACAAAATGTTCAATATCACCATACAACAATATCACAATGTGTGCATATGCATGTGTCTGTAAATTATTTTATTTGATCCCTTTGCTGTTTTTTGTGAATATGTTGCGTGCTAAATGCTAACGCTAAATGCTAAGCTAGCTATCACCACTCTTACACAAATTATTGATTTTCTCTGGTTCTAAAGCATTATTATTTCATTTCATTTGCGATTTTTAGAAATCGCTAACGTTGCGTTATGGTAATGAGCTTGAGGCTGTAGTAACGCGACCGCATGCGGGGTGGGGTGGACTATGAGGTTAAAGCAACGATATTCGAGTGAGGCTGTTTTAAAACTCTGCAGCTGTAATTAAAAAAATTATAATCTTTACAATTAAAATATAAAGTTGCCCCGAAAGCCATGCTTTCATATAAATAATCTATTATAGTTCACCGGTTTCTCACAGTTATTTAACCCCGGAAAAGGGAGTGGTATTGGTGGTAAATCCTGGTAAATCTCGGTAACTGGGTTCCCACCATTCAACCCTAGTGTGTGTGTGTTACCTGTCAGGGTGCCTGCCCCAGTGCACCAACACATAGTTGTCCTTCCGCATAACAGGGCGCACCCACTCCCAATCTAGAAATAAGGACACACAAACACACACCAACGGTCAAAAACTAAGAACAGAACTCACAAAATTACTTAAAAATGTGAATTTGGATCAAAGCTGCCAACAGGCTATGACCCACAAAGATCCTATTAAATTAGTTACAATATGTAATTCTATGCAATGACCCCACACACACACACACTGACCTTGGTCTGTGACAGCTGGACGGGGGTAGATGTGGTGAGAGGCTTGGGTTCTGTCCTCAGTCAACGAACCCTGACACAGACAAAGAACTACATTACCCATCAGTTGAGACAAAGAACTACATTTCCCAACAGAGATAACAGCCCAAGAGAGAAAACAACAGCACCCATGGCAAAATTACATAAATCTTCCTTCCTCCCCCTGCTCTCCATCTATCTTCCCTTCTTGCTGCCCTCCCTCCCTCACCTTCTCCCTCACCTGGTGTTTGGTGATGATGTCAGCCAGTCTGCTGTTCAGGTTCTGATCCACCTCCTGGTCCACATACACGACAGGCCTCGACAGACAGCTATTCTGGACCAGGGTCTTCTCCAGAGTAGTAAACATCTCTACGTTTCGGTCCGTCCTGGAGGAGTTCTGTAGGTCAAACCTTCTCCTGGGGGAGGAAGAGTACCCATGCAGGTTACCAAGCAGGCCCCGAAACAGGACGTTGCCAAAGGTGTCACTCACCAACCCTGTCAGAGGGAGGAGATAGGAGACAGGGGATGGGGGCTAGGAGGTAAGTGATAGGGGATAAGATCTGTCACTCACCAGCCCTGATCAGTCTTGAACTTGTATGCAGTGCCAAGGATGTGGCAAAGCCCGCCTCCTGGGCGCAGGTCCAGAAAGCACTGAGACTAGAGAGGAGTACACACATAAAAATACCAATAATGGCGCCGGAGATGGGTGCTGTTTTACAGGCTCCGAACCAATTGTTCTATTTTGTGTGGTTTTTTCGCGTTATTTGTAACTTCTTTTGCACATAATGTTTCTGCCATAGTCCCTTATGACTGAAAATAGCTTCTGTACATCAGAACAGTGATTACTCCCCTTTAATACAGACGCAAAGGATTTACTCCAGATACCCGACAAGGCCCAAATCCCCGTCATTCGTGTGAAGAGAAGACGCAGATACAGTGGACGCAGGTCCGGGTGCCTTGTGAGAAGTTGTCGGCGAGTGAGTAACCCTCCTCTACCATTTGTCCTATTGGCCAACGTGCAATAATTGGAGAATAAACTGAAGGAGCTCCGTTCAAGACTATCCTACCAACGGGACATTAACAACTGTAATTTCTTATGTTTCACAGAGACGTGGCTGAACGACGACATGGACAATATACAACTGGCTGAGTTTTCCGTGTACCGGCAAGACAAAACAGCTGCCACCGGTAAGACAAGGGGTGGTGGTCTGTGTATTTGTGAATAACAGCAGGTGCACAAAATGTAATATCAAGGAAGCCTCTAATTTTGTCCGCCTGAGGTAAAGTATCTTATGATAAGCTGTTGACCACGCTATTTACCAAGAGAGGTTTCATTTGTATTTTTCGTAGCTGTCTATTTACTACCTCCTCCCTCCTGAATCCCCCCCCCCTCCTCCCTCTCTGCAGATGACTTCGTCAACCATTTTGAAAAGAAGGTCGACGACATCCGATCCTCGTTTGCTAAGTCAAACGACACCGCTGGTTCTGCTCACACTGCCCTACCCTGTGCTCTGACCTCTTTCTCCCCTCTCTCTCCAGATGAAATCTCGCGTCTTGTGACGGCCGGCCGCCCAACAACCTGCCCGCTTGACCCTATCCCCTCCCCTCTTCTCCAGACCATTTCCGGAGACCTTCTCCCTTACCTCACCTCGCTCATCAACTCATTCCTGACCGCTGGCTACGTCCCTTCCGTCTTCAAGAGAGCGAGAGTTGCACCCCTTCTGAAAAAACCTACACTCGATCCCTCCGATGTCAACAACTACAGACCAGTATCCCTTCTTTCTTTTCTCTCCAAAACTCTTGAACGTGCCGTCCTTGGCCAGCTCTCCCGCTATCTCTCTCAGAATGACCTTCTTGATCCAAATCAGTCAGGTTTCAAGACTAGTCATTCAACTGAGACTGCTCTTCTCTGTATCACGGAGGCGCTCTGCACTGCTAAAGCTAACTCTCTCTCCTCTGCTCTCATCCTTCTAGACCTATCGGCTGCCTTCGATACTGTGAACCATCAGATCCTCCTCTCCACCCTCTCCGAGTTGGGCATCTCCGGCGCAGCCCACGCTTGGATTGCGTCCTACCTGACAGGCCGCTCCTACCAGGTGGCGTGGCGAGAATCTGTCTCCTCACCACGCGCTCTCACCACTGGTGTCCCCCAGGGCTCTGTTCTAGGCCCTCTCCTATTCTCGCTATACACCAAGTCACTTGGCTCTGTCATAACCTCACATGGTCTCTCCTATCATTGCTATGCAGACAACACACAATTAATCTTCTCCTTTCCCCCTTCTGATGACCAGGTGGCGAATCGCATCTCTGCATGTCTGGCAGACATATCAGTGTGGATGACGGATCACCACCTCAAGCTGAACCTCGGCAAGACGGAGCTGCTCTTCCTCCCGGGGAAGGACTGCCCGTTCCATGATCTCGCCATCACGGTTGACAACTCCATTGTGTCCTCCTCCCAGAGTGCTAAGAACCTTGGCGTGATCCTGGACAACACCCTGTCGTTCTCAACTAACATCAAGGCGGTGGCCCGTTCCTGTAGGTTCATGCTCTACAACATCCGCAGAGTACGACCCTGCCTCACACAGGAAGCGGCGCAGGTCCTAATCCTGGCACTTGTCATCTCCCGTCTGGATTACTGCAACTCGCTGTTGGCTGGGCTCCCTGCCTGTGCCATTAAACCCCTACAACTCATCCAGAACGCCGCAGCCCGTCTGGTGTTCAACCTTCCCAAGTTCTCTCACGTCACCCCGCTCCTCCGCTCTCTCCACTGGCTTCCAGTTGAAGCTCGCATCCGCTACAAGACCATGGTGCTTGCCTACGGAGCTGTGAGGGGAACCTCAGTACCTCCAGGCCCTGATCAGGCCCTACACCCAAACAAGGGCACTGCGTTCATCCACCTCTGGCCTGCTCGCCTCCCTACCACTGAGAAAGTACAGTTCCCGCTCAGCCCAGTCAAAACTGTTCGCTGCTCTGGCCCCCCAATGGTGGAACAAACTCCCTCACGACGCCAGGACAGCGGAGTCAATCACCACCTTCCGGAGACACCTGAAACCCCACCTCTTTAAGGAATACCTAGGATAGGATAAAGTAATCCTTCTCACCCCCCCCCCTTAAAAGATTTAGATGCACTATTGTAAAGTGGCTGTTCCACTGGATGTCATAAGGTGAATGCACCAATTTGTAAGTCGCTCTGGATAAGAGCGTCTGCTAAATGACTTAAATGTAAATGTACAAACCAATGCTGGCACTAAGACCACACTCAACGAGCTGTACAAAACCATAAGCAAACAATAAAATGCTAGTAGTTATTCAGGTAGGATTCAATTTTGGAACTTTATTTTTTTCATATTTATAATGATTTGTTTTATCCTTATTGTATATCATTGTTATTATTGTAAGCCTATTTATTAATCTAAACCAGTTCTTTAAATAAGCAAAACGTGTTTTGTTACATCGGTTGAGAAATTGTCACTGGCTAAATTAAGTCCGATTTGTCTTTTTAAATGTGTTATCCGTATTTAGTTTAAGGTTCTAAGTAGGCCTGTTGTAAAATAAATACCATTATTTGTTGGGTACGGTAGGCACAAGCCTTTCTAGGTAATTGCTGCAAAATGTGAAGTTTTAAACCAGTTCGCAAGTGTTTTTTGTTTCATTCTGTTCCAACTGTAATGTTGTGTTTGCCACAATATAATATCCTACTCGTGTTTTCCCTATAAGCAATGGCTTGACTTACTTTAGAAATGACGTGATCTTCCTGTCCGGGTTGGCAACCCCCCTTGGGTTGTGCCGTGGGGGAGATCTTCGTGGGCTATACTCAGCCGTGTCTCAAGATGGTAAGTTGGTGGTTGAAGATATCCCTCTAGTGGTGTGGGGGCTGTGCTTTGGCAAAGTGGGTGGGGTTATATCCTGCCTGTTTGGCCCTGTCCGGGTGTATCGTCAGGCAGGGCCACAGTGTCTCCTGACCCCTCCTGGCTCAGCCTCCAGTATTTATGCTGCAGTAGTTTATGTATTTATGCTGCAGTAGTTTATGTGTCGGGGGGCTAGGGTCAGTCTGTCACAGCTGGAGTATTTCTCCTGTCTTATCCGGTGTCCTGTGTGAATGTAAGTATGCTCTCTCTAATTCTCTCTCTCTCGGAGGACCTGAGCCCCAGGACCATGCCTCAGGACTACCTGGCCTGATGACTCCTTGCTGTCCCCAGTCCACCTGGCCGTGCTGCTGCTCCAGTTTCAACTGTTCTGCCTGCGGCTATGGAACCCTGACCTGTTCCCCGGACGTGCTACCTGTCCCAGACCTGTTGTTTTCAACTTTCTAGAGACAGCAGGAGCAGTAGAGATACTCTGAATGATCGGCTATGAAAAGCCAACTGACATATACTCCTGATGGGCTGACCTGTTGCACCTTTGACAACCACTGTGATTAATATTATTTGACCCTGCTGGTCATCTATGAACATCATGGCCATGTTCTGTTATAATCTCCACCCGGCACAGCCAGAAGAGGACTGGCCACCCCTCATAGCCTGGTTCCTCTCTAGGTTTCTTCCTAGGTTCTGGCCTTTCTAGGGAGTTTATCCTAGCCGCCGTGCTTCTACACCTGCATTGCTTGCTGTTTTGGGTTTTAGGCTGGGTTTCTGTACAGCACTTTGAGATATCAGCTGATGTAAGAAGGGATTTATGAATACATTTGATATGATACACAGTTGAAGTCAGAAGTTTACATACACTTTGGTTGGAGTCATTAAAACTCGTTTTTCAACCACTCCACAAATTGATTGTTAACAAACAATAGTTTTGGCAAGTCGGTTAGGACATCTACTCTGTGCATGACAAGTAATTTTTCCAACAATTGTTTACAGACAGATTATTTCACTTATAATTCACTGCATCAAAAATCTATTGGGTCAGAAGTTTATATACACTAAGTTGACTGTGCCTTTAACAGCTTGGAAAATTCCAGAAAATTATGTCATGGCTTTAGAAGCTTCTGATAGGCTAATTGACATAATTTGAGTCAATTGGAGGTGTACCTGTGGATGTATTTCAAGGCCTACCTTCAAACTCAGTGCCTCTTTTCTTGAAATCATGGGAAATCAAAAGAAATCAGCCAAGACCCCAGAAAAAAAATGTAGACCTCCACAAGTCTGGTTCATCCTTGGGAGCAATTTCCAAATGCCTGAAGGTACCACGTTCATCTGTACAAACAATAGTACTCAAGTATAAACACCATGGGACCAAGCAGCCCTCATGCCGCTCAGGAAGGAGACGTGTTCTGTCTCCTAGAGATGAACATACTTTGGTGTGAAAAGTGCAAATCAATCCCAGAACAACTGCAAAGGACCTTGTACCTGTTTCCTCCAGCATCTTCACAAAAGTATCTATATCCACAGAAAAACAAGTCCTATGTCAACATAACCTGAAAGGCTGCTCAGCAAGGAAGAAGCCACTGCTCCAAAACAGTCATAAAAAAGCAAGACTACGGTTTGCAACTGCACCTTTGGGGACAAAGATCGTACTTTTAGGATAAATGTCCTCTGGTCTGATGAAACAAAAATAGAACTGTTTGGCCATAATGACCATTGTTATGTTTAGAGGAAAAAGGGGGAGGCTTGCAGGCCGAAGAACACCATCCCAACGGAGATGCACGGGGTGGCAGCATCACATTGTGAGGGTGTTTTGCTGTAGGAGGGACTGGTGCACTTCACAAAATAGATGGTATCATGAGGAAAGGAAAATTATGTGGATATATTGAAGCAACATCTCAAGACAGTCAGGAAATTAAAGCTTGGTCGCAAATGGGTCTTACAAATGGACAATGACCCCAAGCATACATCCAAAGTAGTGACAAAATGGCTTAAGGACAACAAAGTCAAGGTATTGGAGTGGCCATCACAAAGCCCTGACATCAATCCTATAGAAAATGTGTGGGCAGAACTGAAAAAGCATGTGGGAGCAAGGATATACAAACCTGACTCAGCTACACCAACTCTGTCAGGAGGAATGGGCCAAAATTCACCCAACTTATTGTGGGAAGCTTGTGGAAGGCTACCCGAAACATTTGACCCAAGTTAAACAATTTAAAGGCAATTCTACCAAATATTAAATTGAGTGCATGTAAACTTATGACCCATTGGGAATGTGATGAAATCAATAAAAGCTGAAATAAATCACTCTACTATTATTCTGACATAACACATTCTTAAAATAAAGTGGTGATCCTAACTGACCTAAGACAGGGAATTTTTACTAGGATTAAATATCAGGAATTGTGAAAAACTGAGTTTAAATGTACTTGGCTAAGGTGTATGTGAACTTCCGACTTCAACTGTACCCTAATAATGTTTGGAATCTTTTGTGAAGGTTTGTGGTGTGTCTATTAGCCCATTATGCTGCAGGCCTTTGATATGAAGATTGTACGCACTGGTGCTCCAACTGACTCCGACAGTTGAACTTGATGTGAGGAAGAATGTTTTAGGCCTACCAGAGTCAGTCCTATAATCTAACAATATAATGATTCATTTAAAAAATGTGGATTAAAAAAAATGTGAATTAGCCTCCTTCTGTACACCTATATCTGTATTGCAGATGCAGTAGCCTATCTGACAAGGGTAAAGAAATACATTTTGGTGTCATAACATGCCACCGGCATATCTCTCGCTCTCTCTCTGGGGCTAGGCCAAAGCTTCTTTTAGTTTTTATTTATTTAAAAATAAATAATAAAGATAAAATGAAGACAGTGGACACCTAAGCCTATAGACCTATGCATGCAATGCCCTGATGCATTTAGGTCTCAAATCACTGTGGAGGTGGATAATTATTGTTTTAGCAAAGTAAAAACCAATAGGCTAAAGTTTTGCACACATCGAAACAAGGAATATTTTTTAATTTTGTTATATTATAGGCTGTTTTTAAGGACACATCAATATGGCGCATTTGGCCAATATCCCTTGTTTATTGATGGAAAATGTTCATCTTGTCTTTCGTGTCATAAATAATCCTTGGTTCCTGCCTGTGCTTGGTAAATATATGAGGGGGCGACATGAAGACGCCCAGAATATGTTCTATAAGTTAAGACATCTCTTTCATATCGTCTGAGATCCCCAAGGATTGGAAAGCTGCCGCAGTCATCCCCCTCTTCAAAGGGGGAGACACCCTGGACCCAAACTGTTACAGACCTATATCCATCCTGCCCTGCCTATCTAAGGTCTTTGAAAGCCTACTCAACAAACAGATCACTACTGACCATCTCGAATCCCACTGTACCTTCTCCGCTGTGCAATCTGGTTTCCGAGCCGGTCACGGGTGCACCTCAGCCACGCTCAAGGTACTAAACGATATCATAACCGCCATCAATAAAAGACAGTACTGTGCAGCCGTCTTCATCGACCTGGCCAAGGTTTTCGACTCTGTCAATCACCATATTCTTATCGGCAGACTCAGTAGTATCGGTTTTTCTAATGACTGCCTTGCCTGATTCACCAACTACTTTGCAGACAGAGTTCAGTGTGTCAAATCGGAGGGCATGTTGTCCGGTCCTCTGGCAGTCTCTATGGGGGTGCCACAGGGTTCAATTCTCGGGCCGACTCTTTTCTCTGTATATATCAATGATGTTGCTCTTGCTGCGGACGATTCCCTGATCCACCTCTACGCAGACAACACCATTCTGTATACTTCTGGCCCTTCCTTGGACACTGTGCTATCGAACCTCCAAACAAGCTTCAATGCCATACAACACTCCTTCCATGGCCTCCAACTGCTCTTAAATGCTAGAAAAACCAAATGCATGCTTTTCAACCGTTCGCTGCCTGCACCTGCATGCCAGTCTAGCATCACCACCCTGGATGGTTCCGACCTAGAATATGTGGACATCTATAAATACCTAGATGTCTGGCTAGACTGTAAACTCTCCTTCCAGACTCATATCAAACATCTCCAATCTTTAATCAAATCTAGAGTCTGCTTTCTATTCCGCAAACAAAGCCTCCTTCACTCACGCCACCAAACTTACCTGAGTAAAACTGACTATCCTACCGATCCTCGACGATGTCATCTACAAAATAGCTTCCAATACTCCACTCAGCAAACTGGATGCAGTTTATCACAGTGCCATCCGTTTTGTTACTAAAGCACCTTATACCACCCACCACTGCGACCTGTATGCTCTAGTCGGCTGGTCCTCGCTACATATTCATCGCCAGACCCACTGGCTCCAGGTCATCCACAAGTCCATGCTAGGTAAAGCTCCGCCTTATCTCAGTTCACTGGTCACAATGGCAACACCCACCCGTACCACGCGCTCCAGCAGGTGTATCTGACTGATCATCCCTAAAGCCAACACCTCATTTAGCCGCCTTTCCTTCCAGTTCTCTGCTGCCTGTGACTAGAACGAATTGCAAATTTAAAAAAAAAAATATCACTTAAGTTGGAGACTTTTATCTCCCTCACCAACTTAAAACATTTGCTATCTAAGCAGCTAACCGATCGCTGCAGCTGTACATAGTCCATCGGTAAATAGCCCACCCAATTTACCTACCTCATCCCCATACTGTTTTTATTTATTTACTTCTCTGCTGTTTTGCACACCAGTATCTCTACCTGCACATGACCATCTGATCATTTATCACTCCAGTGTTAATCTGCTAAATTGTCATTATTCGCCTACCTCCTCATGCCTTTTGCACACAATGTATATAGACAATTTTTTTCTACTGTGTTATTGACTTGTTTATTGTTAGTGGTTAGAGTGTTGGACTAGTAACTGAAAGGTTGCAAGTTCGAATCCCCGAGCTGAAAAGGTACAAATCTGTCGTTCTGCCCCTGAACAGGCAGTTAACCCACTGTTCCTAGGCCGCCATTGAAAATAAGAATTTGTTCTTAACTGACTTGTCTAGTACTTGTCTGTTTAAGCAGTATATAACAGATCTAATGGGACCGCCTGAGGGAGCTCACTTCAGACCAGTACTTTATGCATCTAAGTTTGACTGTGACCTCTCCCGCTTGCTGTAAATAAAGAATGATTCATTTAAGATTGACTTCAGGTGTCCCTGGTGGTAATTTCCACGACACACACAATGCATATGTCCGGTAAATTAAAATCTTCCTGGTCACTTGTCCTTACAGAAACCCTAGTGTGTTTGTATACTCACAGGTAGTTTGGTGTGTGTGCGGATTTCAGCCCGTCTGCCGAACACTTCCTCCTGGAACTGAAGCATCTGAAGGGTGAGGGAGGCTAGAGCCTGGCAGGATGGAGAATCTGCCTGCACATACTTCGCACACAAACACACCATCAGTAATGCAGAAGGACATGCCTAACAGTAGGACATCTGGTATAGCTTGAGCATCGTGCTACATTGTACAGTCACTACTCTATGAAATACTGAGCACAAAACTAGCTATATAATGTTTTAACGGAGTCGAAGATAGCAGCCGTAGCAGCTGAAAACATACATACGTAGTTTCCTAGCAAGCTAGTTGCAATGTTACTGTTTGCAGATTATAAACAGTTGCTATTGTACATGAGTGGGGTCAATTCAGGAAGTACACTGAAATTCGAATTTGGTTTACTTTCTGAATTGAAATTGATCGCAACCCTGCTATTGTAACGCAGTTAGCTAGCTAATGTTAGCTGCTAGCTTACTTGCAATCTTGCTAGTTAGTTAGAAGTAGCTTCCAACCTCGGGCAGTTAGCTAGCTAAGGCATACAGCAAATGTATTTAATAACTTACTTTAGTTAGCTAGTTAAGTAGCGATAAATTGCTTAGCTTGCTAGCAGTATTCATCATGTCAACAATAGTTAGCCGCTATGCTAACTAGCCCATGATTACCAATGTAAATAGTTAGCCGCTACGCTAGTGTTAGCTCACGCACCTTTTTGTAGTGCTTTCCGATCCACTGTCGCACCGTCTCGAGCTGAACCAGGGAGTCGTGGCTCTCCCAGTACCTCGCGGACGGATTCCCGTCTTTTTTCCGCTGTGCCGTGGTGGTGTGTGGACTCTGGCTGGTCCCGGGAGTCCCGATGTTGGGTCCCCCTGACGTTGTCGCCATAATAACGGGTGGAGAACTAGCCCGCTCAAGAGCTGTTACAGCTGTAAATCAGCAGGGTTGCCAGGGGTAGAAAAACTGTTTTGCACAAGAACCACTTAAACCCGCCCACAAGGCCTGAAAACTTGCCGGAAAAAAAATATTTTTCGCAACAAGAGACGAGTTGACACATTTATCCAATAGGTGTCTCCATTATAACAATCTAAATACAGCAGGTAAAACAGCTTTACCGTGTTCTCTGCATTTTCTCCTTTGTTATTGGTTCATCACACCACATTTTTAATCTGAGCTATTGATAGTGAATGGTTAAAACGTGTTGTTATTTTTTTCTTCAGTTTGCTCTTTGGCTTATTTTATTCAATAAAACATGTAAATTCATGTGTGGCTGCAGGCAGGCAGCCAGATGCCTCAGTCATCCATCCCTTTGGAGCAAGATGGAAAGGAAAGAGAGAGATCCATCATCCATTACGTCCAGTAGGCTACATTAAGATAGTTTTACTCTACTATAAATCAATCAATCACTCACTAGAAAACGATTATAATTTGATATTCAGCTTTTGTTCAAGTCGGTCCGTTAGACGATGTTCACAGAAACTCCCAAATTATATTATGCTATAGAGACCTCTGATTATTGACTGTTAAGGGTTCCTACACATTTTTGACAGATGGAATTCCAAGACTTTAACCAAATTTCCATGACAACAATTGGTGGTGTCTATGTGGCCTATATGAAAAAGTCAGCATGAATGTGGAATTGACACTAGAAGGCTGCTGGTCTCTGATCCCATGTAAATCCTACGATCTCATGCCAAGACACTTAACCCCTCACAAAGTAAAATAGCTGCACTGTTAGGCTACTGCATAAAATACATATGATCAACCCTCCATCAGGAGAGCTACTGGGTGTGCCAGCTTTTGATTCAGCCCTGAAACACACCCAAGTCTGCCTATCAAGGTCATGTTGAGTAGCTGATGTTTGGGCTACAATGTGGTGTATTAGAGTGGGCTCGAACAAAAGCCTGCACATCCAGTAGCTCTCCTGGAGGATGGTTGGTCACCCTTAATATAAAATATCAACATTACAATCAAATACTTTCATGTCTTTATATAATTATTCCCTCATTCAATGAATCAGGGATAAAATGGATAAGGTAGGCTACTTCAGTTAAGTAAAGGTTAAATTCAAAGTAATTAATTCAAAGCAAGGTAACTAACTAAGACATGTTTATCTATAACCTTAAGGCTAACATATTAATGCTTTAGGGGAGATATATATGCACACCATGGAAGCTATTTGTCAATTGGACCATTTTTTAAATGTTTTATGTGTGAATTACATAGCCTACTGTTTTTAATAGAGGGGAATCCCAGCTTTCAAATAATGTGTCCGATGTATTTCTCAACAGTGCCAGTGGAAAGGCGACAACGTGTCAATTACAATAATGCTTAGTCCTATAGCTAAAACGTTAACTAGCAAGATAGTTGTAGCATGGCTTATTATGTTTTGAATTAGCTATTTAGTTAGTCTATCATTATTTTATAGGCTACCTGCTGATGAAATCTCTCTCCTCCAATTCCCCAAAAATTGGAGGTGCCAGAATGGCACCCTGGACAGCTCCAGCCCAAGCTCCAGTGTGACTTCAACTTTCTGGCCAATGCCAGCTAACCTGCTACATACAGGGCTCAAGACTAACTTTTTTCATCACTATCCAGAAGTGTAATTTAAGTGTAATTTAAATAGTCCCAAACTGAAGATGAACCATCCCAATTTCAAATATAGGGTTAGAGACCTGCTCCATGCTGTTTCATTACAATATATGTTCATATGGCAACATGGGTCTATTCCTGGACCTAGGTCATTCACACATTTAAAAGGTTAATAAGAGTAGACTATAACTGAAATGGATCAATTGGGCTGTCTGAGCCAGAAATTCACATGTAAAAAAATAAATAGCCTCTAAAAGGCCAACATTTAAATCGTATATTTAAATCTATTTTGCCAAAATGAAGCCTACATAAATAATTTGCCTACATGTAAAATTGTAGCCTGGGTTAAAGGCGCTGCTTGGTAATCTGACATCTGCCTTGGCTGTGCAGCATTTACGGTGATATGGCCTTTACAGAAATCAGGGCATTCATACCTCTTGAATTTCACAGAGCAGTGCAGAGCTGTTGTGAAGGAAGTGAGTTTGTGTTTATACAGGACCTTCCACCCTCACCTACCATCAACCAATCATGCCAATGCAGAGCTAAACAGAGCCCTCCACATTGTTAAAACATTGAGAGGTGCATTGCGATGCAGTATGGAGCTCAATTTGGCCTCTGAGTGCCTCTGGAGGTTCCGCAATTGCGTCATACCATCCACGTGGAGCCTCCAACCACATTTTAGATTCAAGCATGAATTGGCTCGAAAAGGCACAGATGCCTGCATTGGCCATGCAGCATTTACGGTGATATGGCCTCTGCAGAAGTCAGGGCATTCATACCTCTTGCACTTCACAGAGCAGTGCAGAGTTGTTCTCAAGGAAGTGATTTTGTGTTTATACAAGATCTCCCACCCTCACCTACAGTCAACCAATCATGTCAATACTGAGCTACACAGAGCCCTCAACATTGTTACACAATTTGGGAGGTGCATGGCACAGAGGTAAAGAGCTCAATTTGGCCTCTGCAAGCTGCCGGAGGCTCCGCAATTGCGTCACACTGTCCATTTTGAGCCTCCAACCACATTTTTGGATCAAGCATAAATGGGCTTTTGGGCTATATAAGCTATGTATATTTGCATCCTGGTCTCATATACTAGACGTAACATAGTAAAAGTAAATCAGTGACACTCAAATTAGTGTGATATTGTTATGTGTTGTGGTTACATAAGACAGATGTTTACTTAAGGCAAAAACTAAGGTCAGGGTGGGCGAATAGCACAAACATCTAGCAACGGTAAGGTTGTTAGTTTAAATCACATCAAGGACAACTTTAACATATTAGCAACTTTTCAACTACTTAGCATGTTAGCTAACTCTCTACTAACCCTAACCTTAACCCTTTAACCTAACTCCAAAACTTAACCCTAACCTTAACCCCAACCCATAGTGTAGCTAACGTTAGTTCCCCTGGGCGTCGAAGGCGTGGCAGCCCCCCACACCTCTTTGATTCAGATGGATTGGGTTAAATGCGGAAGATATATTTAAGTTGAAGGCATTCAGTTGTACAACTGACTAGGTATCCACCTTTCCTTTAGCCAGCTAGCTAACGTTAACCACCTAGCCACCTAGCTAGAATTCATAACACATCATTTTGCAAATTCCTAATAACATATCATACGAAATGGGTGCTGAATATCCACAAAGTAATACATATCATACGAAAAGTCCGCTGATTTACAGAAAGAATAATACGAAATGCTCTGATACCAGGTTGCAGCTGCGCACCTCACACGTCACCCACCTTTTAATCTGAGTGGAGACAGTCAGCATTCACAATCCTGGTGTTGTTTATTGCATCTGTAGATTTACCCTCTCTAAATTTCTAAGGGATAGTTTCACCTCTGTTACATGAAACCACTCTCATATGTGGTGCGCTTTTTAGAATGGTGTGTTCCCCTTAATTGTATTGAGGAACATTCGAGCATAGCCTACTGCCATGTGTGCATTGCTGCACTTATAATGTGAAGAAATAATAGTTTTTCAACATTTTAAGCATTCTGATCTATTGCATCAGGCTCATTGCTTTTTAACATTTGTTGATGTAAAGTATACCTTGTTGTATGAACGTTGCACAGGTGCTTGGTGGCACCTTAATTGGGGAGGACGGGCTCATGGTAATGTCTGGAGCGGAATCGGTGGAATGGTATCAAATTACTCCGGAGCTAGCCAGCTCCGTCAATCACTCCTGAGCTGCAGTCACCTATCCGGACCCGTTTTACTGCCTACGCGGAGCCCCACCGGGCCTTCACAACTGGACTGTCGACGTTATCTACCCGAAGG
Organism: Oncorhynchus keta; assembly: GCF_023373465.1. Taxonomy (NCBI): domain Eukaryota; kingdom Metazoa; phylum Chordata; class Actinopteri; order Salmoniformes; family Salmonidae; genus Oncorhynchus; species Oncorhynchus keta. The sequence continues at coordinate 23,267,671 of NC_068440.1, read as the reverse complement.
AGATCTGGCTGGCTCCTCCGTTGCGACGTTACCTGAACGCCCATCTGCGGCCTGCTAACCATTAGCTGTCTTACCGGCTGCTCTCAGAATAGACAATCGGACAATTTATTTATTTTTATTATTATTATGTTTCTTCTTGGGCCTCTATAACTATATCTATTGTTTTTATTTTATTTTTGTTGTTGTGTGATTTGGACTAATCCCCTCTACCACACGGAACCCCACTAATCTACTGACGGAACGCAAGAGGTGGCTAACAACAGACCTCCATCCTATGCTTGCTTGCTACCGATGTCCTGGCTAGCTGTCTAAATCGCCGTGACCCCCAAACCAACCACTCCACTCACTGGACTCTTTTGATCACTCGACTAAGGATGCCTCTCCTTAATGTCAATATGTCTTGTCCATTGCTGTTCTGGTTTGTGTTTATTGGCTTATTTCACTGTAGAGCCTCTAGTCCTGCTCACTATACCTTATCCAATTTATTAGTTCCACCACCCACACATGCAATGACATCTCCTGGTTTCAATGATGTTTCTAGAGACAATATCTCTCTCTTCATCACTCAATACCTAGGTTTACCTCCACTGTATTCACATCCTACCATACCTTTGTCTGTACATTATACCTTGATGCTATTTTATCGCCCCCAGAAACCTCCTTTTACTCTCTGTTCCAGACGTTCTAGACGACCAATTCTTATTGCTTTTAGCCGTACCCTTATTCTTCTCCTCCGGCGATGTAGAGGTGAATCCAGGCCCTGCAGTGCCTAGCTCCACTCCTATTCCCCAGGCGCTCTCTTTTGATGACTTCTGTAACCGTAATAGCCTTGGTTCCATGCATGTTAACATTAGAAGCCTCCTCCCTAAGTTTGTTCTAATAATATAATAATAATAATATGCCATTTAGCAGACGCTTTTATCCAAAGCGACTTACAGTCATGTGTGCATACATTCTACGTATGGGTGGTCCCGGGAATCGAACCCACTACCCTGGCGTTACAAGCGCCATGCTCTACCAACTGAGCTACAGAAGGACCATTCTATTCACTGCTTTAGCACACTCTGCCAACCCGGATGTTCTAGCTGTGTCTGAATCCTGGCTTAGGAAGACCACCAAAAATTCTGAAATTTTAATTCCAAATTACAACATTTTCAGACAAGATAGAACTGCCAAAGGGGGCGGTGTTGCAATCTACTGCAAAGATAGCCTGCAGAGTTCTGTCCTACTATCCAGGTCTGTACCCAAACAATTTGAACTTCTACTTTTAAAAATCCACCTTTCTAAAAACAAGTCTCTCACCGTTGCCGCCTGCTATAGACCACCCTCTGCCCCCAGCTATGCTCTGGACACCATATGTGAACTGATTGCCCCCATCTATCTTCAGAGCTCGTGCTGCTAGGCGACCTAAACTGGAACATGCTTAACACCCCAGCCATCCTACAATCTAAACTTGATGCCCTCAATCTCACTCAAATTATCAATGAACCTACCAGGTACCCCCCCAAAGCCTTAAACACGGGCACCCTCATAGATATCATCCTAACCAACTTCCCCTCTAAATACACCTCTGCTGTCTTCAACCAAGATCTCAGCGATCACTGCCTCATTGCCTGCATCCGTAATGGGTCAGCGGTCAAACGACCTCCACTCATCACTGTAAAACGCTCCCTGAAACACTTCAGCGAGCAGGCCTTTCTAATCGACCTGGCCCGGGGTATCCTGGAAGGATATTGATCTCATCCCGTCAGTAGAGGATGCCTGGATATTTTTTTTAAATGCCTTCCTAACCATCTTAAATAAACATGCCCCATTCAAGAAATTTAGAACCAGGAACAGATATAGCCCTTGGTTCCCCCCAGACCTGACTGCCCTTAACCAACACAAAAACATCCTATGGCGTTCTGCATTAGCATCGAACAGCCACCGTGATATGCAGCTGTTCGGGGAAGCTAGAAACCGTTATACACAGGCAGTTAGAAAAGCCAAGGCTAGCTTTTTCAAGCAGAAATTTGCTTCCTACAACACTAACTCAAAAAATTTCTGGGACACTGTAAAGTCCATGGACAATAAGAACACCTCCTCCCAGCTGCCCACTGCACTGAAGATAGGAAACACTGTCACCACTGATAAATCCACCATAATTGAGAATTTCAATAAGCATTTTTCTACAGCTGGCCATGCTTTCCACCTGGCTACTCCTACCCCGGTCAACAGCACTGCACCCCCAACAGCAACTCGCCCAAGCCTTCCCCATTTCTCCTTCTCCCAAATCCATTCAGCTGATGTTCTGAAAGAGCTGAAAAATCTGGACCCCTACAAATCAGCCGGGCTAGACAATCTAGACCCTTTCTTTCTAAAAATTATCTGCCGAAATTGTTGCCACCCCTATTACTAGCCTGTTCAACCTCTCTTTCGTGTCGTCTGAGATTCCCAAAGATTGGAAAGCAGCTGCGGTCATCCCCCTCTTCAAAGGGGGGGACACTCTTGACCCAAACTGCTACAGACCTATATCTATCCTACCATGCCTTTCTAAGGTCTTCGAAAGCCAAGTCAACAAACAGATTACCGACCATTTCGAATCTCACCATACCTTCTCTGCTATGCAATCTGGTTTCAGAGCTGGTCATGGGTGCACCTCAGCCACGCTCAAGGTCCTAAACGATATCTTAACCGCCATCGATAAGAAACATTACTGTGCAGCCGTATTCATTGATCTGGCCAAGGCTTTCGACTCTGTCAACCACCACATCCTCATCGGCAGACTCGACAGCCTTGGTTTCTCAAATGATTGCCTCGCCTGGTTCACCAACTACTTCTCTGATAGAGTTCAGTGTGTCAAATCAGAGGGTCTGCTGTCCGGACCTCTGGCAGTCTCTATGGGGGTGCCACAGGGTTCAATTCTTGGACCGACTCTCTTCTCTGTATACATCAATGAGGTCGCTCTTGCTGCTGGTGAGTCCCTGATCCACCTCTACGCAGACGACACCATTCTGTATACTTCCGGCCCTTCTTTGGACACTGTGTTAACAACCCTCCAGGCAAGCTTCAATGCCATACAACTCTCCTTCTGTGGCCTCCAATTGCTCTTAAATACAAGTAAAACTAAATGCATGCTCTTCAACCGATCGCTACCTGCACCTACCCGCCTGTCCAACATCACTACTCTGGACGGCTCTGACTTAGAATACGTGGACAACTACAAATACTTAGGTGTCTGGTTAGACTGTAAACTCTCCTTCCAGACCCATATCAAACATCTCCAATCCAAAGTTAAATCTAGAATTTGCTTCCTATTTCGCAACAAAGCATCCTTCACTCATGCTGCCAAACATACCCTTGTAAAACTGACCATCCTACCAATCCTCGACTTTGGCGATGTCATTTACAAAATAGCCTCCAATACCCTACTCAACAAATTGGATGCAGTCTATCACAGTGCAATCCGTTTTGTCACCAAAGCCCCATATACTACCCACCATTGCGACCTGTACGCTCTCGTTGGCTGGCCCTCGCTTCATACTCGTCGCCAAACCCACTGGCTCCATGTCATCTACAAGACCCTGCTAGGTAAAGTCCCCCTTATCTCAGCTCGCTGGTCACCATAGCATCTCCCACCTGTAGCACACGCTCCAGCAGGTATATCTCTCTAGTCACCCCCAAAACCAATTCTTTCTTTGGCCGCCTCTCCTTCCAGTTCTCTGCTGCCAATGACTGGAACGAACTACAAAAATCTCTGAAACTGGAAACACTTATCTCCCTCACTAGCTTTAAGCACCAACTGTCAGAGCATCTTACAGATTACTGCACCTGTACATAGCCCACCTATAATTTAGCCCAAACAACTACCTCTTTCCCAACTGTATTTAATTTATTTATTTATTTTGCTCCTTTGCACCCCATTATTTTTATTTCTACTTTGCACATTCTTCCATTGCAAAACTACCATTCCAGTGTTTTACTTGCTATATTGTATTTACCTTGCCACCATGGCCTTTTTTGCCTATATCTCCCTTCTCACCTAATTTGCTCACATTGTATATAGACTTGTTTATACTGTATTATTGACTGTATGTTTGTTTTACTCCATGTGTAACTCTGTGTCGTTGTATCCGTCGAACTGCTTTGCTTTATCTTGGCCAGGTCGCAATTGTAAATGAGAACTTGTTCTCAACTTGCCTACCTGGTTAAATAAAGGTGAAATAATAAAAAATAAAAAAAAATACATAAAACACATGGTTTCCAAGTGTTTGATGTCATTCCATTCGCTCTGTTCCAGTCATTATTATGAGCCGTACTCTCCTCAGCAGCCTCCACTGAAATGGTGTATCTATGGTCCTGTTTGAACGTCCCAGACATAGCCACTTTGATCTTGCCCCGGAAGACGGATGAGCTAGCTATATAGCCTACCTAGAAAGAAAGCACATCTTTCAATCCTCTCTCCCGAAACTATTTGAATGATTAGGACTATTTCTCAGTTTCTCTCCCTTTCTGTGTTGGCTAAAGTATACTCAGCTGCCGTCTGTCTGCTGCAGTGCTCTCTCAACAGCAATGACTGTGCTCAACACAAAATATATTAATGTAGACTACATTGTCTTGCGAATGACTCGCAAAATCATCCTGTTGTCCCACATTTGGGTATTTTAAATGTGGTCACCCTAAGGCCAGCTGAACAGTGAACTGATGCATTGCAAGGAGACAACTCTTTTACATAAAATCTTCAGTAAGAGTAATAAAATTATATTTTATTTTGCAATGGGTTGTTTTTTTATACAATGAATGTAGCAAGTGGATTTAGGGGCTCCCAAGTGGAGCAGCGGTCTAAGGCACTGCATCTCAGTGCTGGAGGTGTCACTACAGACCCTGGTTTAACTCCAAGCTGTATCAAAACCTATGATTGGGAGTCCCATAGGGCGGTGCACACTTGGCCCAGCGTTGTTAGGGTTTGGCTAGGGGTAGGCTGTCATTGCAAATATGAACTTGTTCTTAAATTTCCCGGGACCACCCATACGTAGAATGTATGCACACATGACTGTAAGTCGCTTTGGATAAAAGCGTCTGCTAAATGGCATATATTTATATTATATTAAATGGCTTAGTTAAACAAAAATACATTTTGAAACTTAATCTCCCATGGTTCCTTTCGCGCGTGTTTTGACGTAGCAGGAAGTAAACTTGTCATGTCGATGTCTTTAGAAGTGAAACGGGTGAGTTTTATGACAATTAACGTGCATATTTATCTGTCTCATTTTATATTTCACGTCAATACAATATGCACAGCAACGTCTGGATTATATCTAATGTAGTTCATATATATCTGTGTCGTTTTATATTTCACGTTAATACAATAGGCTTTGTAAGGTCTGCGCCTCGTACGTTAATGTTTTCAAGGAAATATGTTTTTCCCTGACCACAGTCAGCCCCTAAACAAGATCAAGATGAACACATTCTCCAGAATAGCAATATTGTGTAATGTAGACAAGAGTACACAGTTTATACTTTAATCCCTTTGTTGTAACTCTGTATACTTGCGTGTAAAATTGGTTGTAAGAACCGTTATCTCTCTCTCTCCACACCCCCTATCTTTCGCAACACTCCTTCCCTCTCTTTCTTCCCCCTCACTCTTTCCCTCCAGGGCAGTATGATGATATGATATGATATGATGTGATGTGATGGGTGTCCATGGTCTGACCAGCTATGTGGAGGGTAACAGGGGCTTGTTCCAGGACGTCAGGTTCAGAGACAACAGACTTGTGATAGATGGCTGTAGTCTGTTCTTCAGGCTCTATCTAAACCATGGACTGGATCAGGCACACGGAGGGGACTACGATGCCTTCGCTGCCCTACTGTCTACTTTCATCTCTGCACTGGAGGCCTGCAATATACAGCCTTATGTGGTGCTGGATGGCGGTAAGGAGGAGGAGGTGTTTGTGTGTGTGCAACAGGATCTGTGGCTCACGAATCGGCCTCTTCAGTAACTTCTGAAGCCCCTTAAATAAAATCCACTAGGAGAAAAATCATGATCGATTCCAGTAACCGTCAATGATGATGATGATGATGATGATGATGTGTGTGTCAGGGTTTATGTTAGCCGGCTTTTGGCCGCAATAAAACTGTTGCCGGGCAAAAAGACCGGGAGAAAAACGAATCCCATTGCAAAATAACATTTTTCTATTAATTCATGTAAATACATTTGACCGTCATGCTTATCGGTCTATAGGTTACTTTGCATAATTCAGTCGAATTAAATTGGCCTTCGTGTATTTATGTTAGTCAACTAATATCTTATTTATTCAACACAACTATCATTTAGAGCCTATTTTGATAGGGATTTCTCCTGCAGATTCACCGCTGGTTGGTGCTGGAGTAAAACGTGCTTTTATAAACCCATTCAATGCGCAACAATTCTAAATGTAATCTCGTGTTAAAAACAGTTTTGGTTCTAAATTAAAAATAGCTTTTTTATTTCTCAACTGGTAATTGAAGTGCGCCACCCATTCACCATTCAAGTGCAGGCAACAGGCTATCAGTGGGTCACCAACCACTTTACAATGTGAGCTGGAGGCAGTATGCATTTTGAAAACATACTTAATTGTTTGAAACCTGAATGTTTTATTACATATTGAGACATGTCTGACATTGCTTCAATGTAGCCTATAGGCAAAATCTGACCATGGAAACGTGGAGGCAATTATTTTATGAAAGGCGCGTGAGTTTCAAGTTTGGGGAAGATGTCAATTTATCCTACCATTTCTACCGTTCTGCGTGCCAGTTATGATTTTCATATGCACATTTTTGTGGAACCGTTTCATTTCAATAATAAAGTTTTCATTTCTCAAAATCATTATCAAATGGTTAATCATAAACATCTCATTAAAATTCTAAAAGTTAAGTCAACTAATGAGAGATCACTAGCCTCTGCCATACGGACACATTGATACACCGTGATCCATTGGCGCCTAAAGAAATGAGCGTATGGAACTCATAGCCTATAGGCCAATGCAGCAGTAGCCTATAACTGGTGATTATCGAGCGGTAGATTGTTGGAAATATTTTTGAAATAGCTTACTGTGAGGAAATAAAGTTTTAATATATTATAATTCGCAATGGATGTAAAAAACAACAACAACACTTTCCTAAATTTCCGCGCAGCAGGCCAGGTACTTCTATGCGTGCGAGGTCCCCCAACATTATCAGAACAGAAAAACTAGACACATGCTCACATGGAGCACTCCAAACAAGACCATGAAAACATATATACATCTCGTAAATGATGGTTGTGAAATAAACCCAAACTTGTTTCTCGCAAGTGTAGAAGGTTGTGAACTTCGTTTCTACTCCGCGCACGAGAACGGTGAAAACTGACATGCATTAACAGAAATTGATGTAACCAAATGACGGGAATTAACTACTTGTGACATATATGATGGAGAATTGATAAAAAAAAAATATATAATCAAAGTGCAAACAATTCACAGAATGAAACAATGAATGCGCAAGAGAGAGACGCGCCTATACAGTATCTTCGCCACACATCCCTCCCCTTCTTCATGTCTCAACATTTTAAATTAAACTCAAGACACATTATCTCCACACATATTTGAGATGTTTTTCACTGACACCCGCAACTCAATAACCAGCTTGGCCTATTCCCACGCGTGCTGCCCAAATTGCGGACTTCGCAAATAGGCATATGCCTACGAGTTTATGATTTGAAACAATCCACAGCTAGCTATTTTTTTTAAAATAAGCTAATAATCCTTGTTTCCTCTGTGGCTAAATAATACTTTCTGGTGAAGTATTTTGAATTATTTTATTTATTTCTGTACAGACAGGAGCAATTATAGGAGCAATTTGGCACATGTATTTCCATTTACTTTCCTATTCGATCCACCGCGATGCAATTTCACTCCTGTTCTAATGGTTTTCATATGAACTTCCCTTCCGCACAATCCTAGTCATATTAGCAACCCATTCTAGTTGTTGCATCTTGAAATTCTCCTTCTTTATAACCGCTATCAGGTGCGCTGTGGTGTTTTCCCAGGTGTGCTGTTTTAGAATGGTGTTTTCCCAGGTGTGCTGTTTTAGAATGGTGTTTTCCCACGTGTGCTGTTTTAGAATGGTGTTTTCCCAGGTGCGCTGTTTTAGAATGGTGTTTTCCCAGGTGCGCTGTTTTACAATGGTGTTTTCCCAGGTGCGCTGTTTAGAATGGTGTTTTCCCAGGTGTGCTGTTTTAGAATGGTGTTTTCCCAGGTGTGCTGTTTTAGAATGGTGTTTTCCCAGGTGTGCTGTTTTAGAATGGTGTTTTCCCAGGGGTTCTGTTTAGAATGGTGTTTTCCCAGGTGTGCTGTTTTAGAATGGTGTTTTCCCAGGTGCGCTGTTTAGAATGGTGTTTTCCCAGGTGCGCTGTTTAGAATGGTGTTTTCCCAGGTGTGCTGTTTTAGAATGGTGTTTTCCCAGGTGTGCTGTTTTAGAATGGTGTTTTCCCAGGGGTTCTGTTTAGAATGGTGTTTTCCCAGGTGTGCTGTTTTAGAATGGTGTTTTCCCAGGTGCGCTGTTTAGAATGGTGTTTTCCCAGGTGCGCTGTTTAGAATGGTGTTTTCCCAGGTGTGCTGTTTTAGAATGGTGTTTTCCCAGGTGTGCTGTTTAGAATGGTGTTTTCCCAGGTGTGCTGTTTTAGAATGGTGTTTTCCCAGGTGTGCTGTTTTAGAATGGTGTTTTCCCAGGTGTGCTGTTTTAGAATGGTGTTTTCCCAGGTGTTCTGTTTAAATGTGTTTTCCCAGGTGTGCTGTTTTCCCAGGTGTGCTGTTTTAGAATGGTGTTTTCCCAGGTGTTCTGTTTTAGAATGGTGTTTTCCCAGGTGCGCTGTTTTAGAATGGTGTTTTCCCAGGTGCGCTGTTTTAGAATGGTGTTTTCCCAGGTGCCCAGCTGTTTTAGAATGGTGTTTTCCCAGGTGCTCTGTTTTAGAATGGTGTTTTCCCAGGTGCTCTGTTTTAGAATGGTGTTTTCCCAGGTGTGCTGTTTTAGAATGGTGTTTTCCCAGGTGTTCTGTTTAGAATGGTGTTTTCCCAGGTGTGCTGTTTTAGAATGGTGTTTTCCCAGGTGCGCTGTTTAGAATGGTGTTTTCCCAGGTGCGCTGTTTTTTCCCAGAATGGTGTTTTCCCAGGTGTGCTGTTTTAGAATGGTGTTTTCCCAGGTGTGCTGTTTTAGAATGGTGTTTTCCCAGGTGTGCTGTTTTAGAATGGTGTTTTCCCAGGTGTGCTGTTTTAGAATGGTGTTTTCCCAGGTGCGCTGTTTTAGAATGGTGTTTTCCCAGGTGCGCTGTTTTAGAATGGTGTTTTCCCAGGTGCGCTGTTTTAGAATGGTGTTTTCCCAGGTGCGCTGTTTTAGAATGGTGTTTTCCCAGGTGCGCTGTTTTAGAATGGTGTTTTCCCAGGTGCGTTGTTTAGAATGGTGTTTTCCCAGGTGCGTTGTTTTAGAATGGTGTTTTCCCAGGTGTGCTGTTTTAGAATGGTGTTTTCCCAGGTGCGCTGTTTTAGAATGGTGTTTTCCCAGGTGCGCTGTTTAGAATGGTGTTTTCCCAGGTGTGTTTTAGTTTTTTCCCAGAATGGTGTTTTCCCAGGTGTGCTGTTTTAGCTGTTTTAGAATGGTGTTTTCCCAGGTGTTCTGTTTAGAATGGTGTTTTCCCAGGTGTGCTGTTTTAGAATGGTGTTTTCCCAGGTGCGCTGTTTAGAATGGTGTTTTCCCAGGTGTGCTGTTTAGAATGGTGTTTTCCCAGGTGTGCTGTTTTAGAATGGTGTTTTCCCAGGTGTGCTGTTTTAGAATGGTGTTTTCCCAGGTGTGCTGTTTTAGAATGGTGTTTTGCCATGTGTGCTGTTTTAGAATGGTGTTTTCTCAGGTGTTCTGTTTAAAATTGTGTTTTCCCAGGTGTGCTGTTTTAGAATGGTGTTTTCTCAGGTGTTCTGTTTAGAATGGTGTTTTCCCAGGTGCTCTGTTTTAGAATGGTGTTTTCCCAGGTGCGCTGTTTTAGAATGGTGTTTTCCCAGGTGCGCTGTTTAGAATGGTGTTTTCCCAGGTGCTCTGTTTTAGAATGGTGTTTTCCCAGGTGCTCTGTTTTAGAATGGTGTTTTCCCAGGTGTGCTGTTTTAGAATGGTGTTTTCCCAGGTGTTCTGTTTAGAATGGTGTTTTCCCAGGTGTGCTGTTTTAGAATGGTGTTTTCCCAGGTGCGCTGTTTAGAATGGTGTTTTCCCAGGTGCGCTGTTTAGAATGGTGTTTTCCCAGGTGTGCTGTTTTAGAATGGTGTTTTCCCAGGTGTGCTGTTTTAGAATGGTGTTTTCCCAGGTGTGCTGTTTTAGAATGGTGTTTTCCCAGGTGTGCTGTTTTAGAATGGTGTTTTCCCAGGTGTGCTGTTTTAGAATGGTGTTTTCCCAGGTGTGCTGTTTTAGAATGGTGTTTTCCCAGGTGCGCTGTTTTAGAATGGTGTTTTCCCAGGTGCGCTGTTTTAGAATGGTGTTTTCCCAGGTGCGCTGTTTTAGAATGGTGTTTTCCCAGGTGCGTTGTTTAGAATGGTGTTTTCCCAGGTGCGTTGTTTTAGAATGGTGTTTTCCCAGGTGTGCTGTTTTAGAATGGTGTTTTCCCAGGTGCGCTGTTTTAGAATGGTGTTTTCCCAGGTGCGCTGTTTAGAATGGTGTTTTCCCAGGTGTGCTGTTTTAGAATGGTGTTTTCCCAGGTGTGCTGTTTTAGAATGGTGTTTTCCCAGGTGTTCTGTTTCCCAGGTGTGCTGTTTTAGAATGGTGTTTTCCCAGGTGCGCTGTTTAGAATGGTGTTTTCCCAGGTGCGCTGTTTAGAATGGTGTTTTCCCAGGTGTGCTGTTTTAGAATGGTGTTTTCCCAGGTGTGCTGTTTTAGAATGGTGTTTTCCCAGGTGTGCTGTTTTAGAATGGTGTTTTGCCATGTGTGCTGTTTTAGAATGGTGTTTTCTCAGGTGTTCTGTTTAAAATTGTGTTTTCCCAGGTGTGCTGTTTTAGAATGGTGTTTTCTCAGGTGTTCTGTTTAGAATGGTGTTTTCCCAGGTGCTCTGTTTTAGAATGGTGTTTTCCCAGGTGCGCTGTTTTAGAATGGTGTTTTCCCAGGTGCGCTGTTTAGAATGGTGTTTTCCCAGGTGCTCTGTTTTAGAATGGTGTTTTCCCAGGTGCTCTGTTTTAGAATGGTGTTTTCCCAGGTGTGCTGTTTTAGAATGGTGTTTTCCCAGGTGTTCTGTTTAGAATGGTGTTTTCCCAGGTGTGCTGTTTTAGAATGGTGTTTTCCCAGGTGCGCTGTTTAGAATGGTGTTTTCCCAGGTGCGCTGTTTAGAATGGTGTTTTCCCAGGTGTGCTGTTTTAGAATGGTGTTTTCCCAGGTGTGCTGTTTGTTTTAGAATGGTGTTTTCCCAGGTGTGCTGTTTTAGAATGGTGTTTTCCCAGGTGTGTTTTAGAATGGTGTTTTCCCAGGTGTGTTTTAGAATGGTGTTTTCCCAGGTGTGCTGTTTTAGAATGGTGTTTTCCCAGGTGTGCTGTTTTAGAATGGTGTTTTCCCAGGTGTGCTGTTTTAGAATGGTGTTTTCCCAGGTGCGCTTTTTTTCGAATGGTGTTTTCCCAGGTGCGCTGTTTTAGAATGGTGTTTTCCCAGGTGCGCTGTTTTAGAATGGTGTTTTCCCAGGTGCGCTGTTTTAGAATGGTGTTTTCCCAGGTGCGCTGTTTTAGAATGGTGTTTTCCCAGGTGCGCTGTTTAGAATGGTGTTTTCCCAGGTGTGCTGTTTTAGAATGGTGTTTTCCCAGGTGTGCTGTTTTAGAATGGTGTTTTCCCAGGTGTTCTGTTTAGAATGGTGTTTTCCCAGGTGTGCTGTTTTAGAATGGTGTTTTCCCAGGTGCGCTGTTTTAGAATGGTGTTTTCCCAGGTGCGCTGTTTAGAATGGTGTTTTCCCAGGTGTGCTGTTTTAGAATGGTGTTTTCCCAGGTGCGCTGTTTTAGAATGGTGTTTTCCCAGGTGCGCTGTTTTAGAATGGTGTTTTCCCAGGTGTGCTGTTTTAGAATGGTGTTTTCCCAGGTGTGCTGTTTTAGAATGGTGTTTTCCCAGGTGTTCTGTTTTAGAATGGTGTTTTCCCAGGTGTGCTGTTTTAGAATGGTGTTTTCCCAGGTGTGCTGTTTTCCCAGGTGCGCTGTTTAGAATGGTGTTTTCCCAGGTGCGCTGTTTAGAATGGTGTTTTCCCAGGTGTGCTGTTTTAGAATGGTGTTTTCCCAGGTGTGCTGTTTAGAATGGTGTTTTCCCAGGTGTGCTGTTTTAGAATTGTGTTTTCCCAGGTGTGCTGTTTTAGAATGGTGTTTTCCCAGGTGTGCTGTTTTAGAATGGTGTTTTGCCATGTGTGCTGTTTTAGAATGGTGTTTTCTCAGGTGTTCTGTTTAAAATTGTGTTTTCCCAGGTGTGCTGTTTTAGAATGGTGTTTTCTCAGGTGTTCTGTTTAGAATGGTGTTTTCCCAGGTGCTCTGTTTTAGAATGGTGTTTTCCCAGGTGCTCTGTTTTAGAATGGTGTTTTCCCAGGTGCGCTGTTTTAGAATGGTGTTTTCCCAGGTGCGCTGTTTAGAATGGTGTTTTCCCAGGTGCTCTGTTTTAGAATGGTGTTTTCCCAGGTGCTCTGTTTTAGAATGGTGTTTTCCCAGGTGCTCTGTTTTAGAATGGTGTTTTCCCAGGTGTGCTGTTTTAGAATGGTGTTTTCCCAGGTGTTCTGTTTAGAATGGTGTTTTCCCAGGTGTGCTGTTTTAGAATGGTGTTTTCCCAGGTGCGCTGTTTAGAATGGTGTTTTCCCAGGTGCGCTGTTTAGAATGGTGTTTTCCCAGGTGCGCTGTTTTAGAATGGTGTTTTCCCAGGTGTGCTGTTTTAGAATGGTGTTTTCCCAGGTGTGCTGTTTTTAGAATGGTGTTTTCCCAGGTGTGCTGTTTTAGAATGGTGTTTTCCCAGGTGTGCTGTTTTAGAATGGTGTTTTCCCAGGTGTGCTGTTTTAGAATGGTGTTTTCCCAGGTGTGCTGTTTTAGAATGGTGTTTTCCCAGGTGCGCTGTTTAGAATGGTGTTTTCCCAGGTGCGCTGTTTAGAATGGTGTTTTCCCAGGTGTGCTGTTTTAGAATGGTGTTTTCCCAGGTGTGCTGTTTTAGAATGGTGTTTTCCCAGGTGCGCTGTTTAGAATGGTGTTTTCCCAGGTGCTCTGTTTAGGATGTTGTTTTCCTGTGAATTGTATATTGGCAAATGTTTGAAAATGACGTTTTATTGTCTGCTTCATTACGTGAGTTGCATGTTCTGTTAAGCTGCATTACCATAATCTAAATGGGATTTCTGTCATTCTGAGCACCGTGGTTGGACCCCCTTATGCACGCAATGCATATGGGTCCGATAGATTTCTCAAATGGCCCGAAAATTTGAATCTTCCCGGTCACGTTGTCCAGCGCCACATTTTCCGAACGGAAACCCTGGTGTGTGTGTGTGTCAGGCATGGACCCCAGTGATAAGAAGCTGTCCACCCTGAGGCAGCGGCTGCAGAGTAAGATCCAAGAGGCTGAGTCTCTGTCCCGGGGCCGACACGGCTCTGTCCTCCCCCTCCTCACAAGACACGTCTTCATCCAGGTACAGACACACACAGACAGACCCAGAGACATACACACGTACAAAATACAGGTGAACTCATACACACCACTCTTCTCCTTTTTCACATCACATTCTTTTTTTTTCTGTCCCTCCCTCAGGTCCTCTCCCAGCGAGGTGTCCCGTTGGTCCAGTGCCCCGCCGAGGCAGACTGGGAGATTGCCTGCCTGGCCAATCAGTGGGGTTGTCCAGTTCTGACCAATGACAGCGACTTTTACATCTTTGACTTGCCAGGTGGGTGGAGCCAGACCATGAAGTGATGTCTCCTTCCAGTTTTTATCTTACCCCTCCCCCTCCTCTCTCTCATCCCTTTCTCCCGCCTCTATTTCCAGGTGGTTATATTCCGTTCCGGTTCTTCCAATGGGGCAGTGTTAGCGGTTCCCCTCCACATCACTACATCCCAGCCAGACGCTACACGGTCAGTGGGATGTGCCAGCACTTCAGGGGAATGAACCGGGAACTTCTGCCGCTGTGTGCTGTCCTGGCAGGGAATGACTACACCACAAAACAAACCTACAAACACATACACACACTCCTCCCTCAGCTAACCACGGGAGGGAAGAGGGGAGGCAGGGGCGGAGGGAGCCCATCCCATATAGAGGGCCTCCTTCTCTGGCTTTCATCCTTCCCTGGACCTGAGGAGGCTCTGGAGGAGGTGGGGAGACTGACAGGAGGAGGAGGAGGGAGAGGAGGAAGGGGAAGAGCAGGGAGTGGAGGAGAGAAGTCCGGCCTGTGTTCTGTGCTCTGGTCAGGCATGCAAGAGTACCATCTGACTCCTCAAAGCCGTCTCTCTACCTGGTTCTCTGGAGGCTCATCCAGGTCGCCAGAGGCACTGTGGACCACTACTCCCTGCCCGCTGCCAGAGTGGCTGTGCTGGGCCGCAGGGAGCGGGGCGATGGCCCCCCTGGTGCTGGATGTCCTGGAGCTCAGGAGGGTGCTGCTCATCCCTCAGGTGGAGAACAGCCGACTACCCAGCAGCCACTGCAGTGCCACGGCCATACGACAGGCCCTCTACGGGATCCTACTGGCCAATCAGGAGCAGGGGGAGAGGGGAGAGACGGGGTGGGGAGAGTGTCACAGGGTCCAGAGACAAGGTGGACAGGAGACCCAGGTAGAGGGACAGGGAGAAAGGGGGAGGGGAGGAAGGCAGTGGGGGAGGAGGGGAAGGGGCAGAGGTCAGAAACAGGGAGTGGGTCAGGGGGGTGCAGAGCCTTCCTCAGGCAGTGGTCAGGGTGAGAACATTGCCCCTAGCGCTGTGGAGAGTGACAGAGGTATGAGTGTGTTTGTGGAGGAGTACGACAGACACAATCTGAACCTGAGGAAGTGCCAGGTGGAGCCACGGACCCCTGGAACCATTCTACACCTTGAGACACTCTGCCAGGTAACCATAACTCTCTGGCAGGTAATCATAGCAACACACTGGCAGGTAACAATATCAACACATTGGCAGGTAACAATATCAACACACTGTGCCTGGTAACCATAACAACACACTCAGTCTACATTTTTTCCAAGATTGTTACTTTTTTGTCTATAGTGTCATCTTCCTTTTGATTATACTAATCCCTACCCCTCCCTCTCTCTCGCTCCATCTCTCTATAGGCTCCTGTGTCAGTTCGGCTGGGAGTGCTGTATGATGTTCTGGGGGTGAAGGAGTCTTCTCTGTCCCCCCTACCTCCTCACCTTAGGCTGGCCCTTGGAGTGACTGGGTTCTGGAGGAGAGAGGCCAGACCTTTTCCCTCTCTACCCCAGGTACAGGCTCTGCTGCTAGGCATGGTCCATGGAGAGATGGCCCGGAACACTCATCCTGGACAGAACCAGAATACAGGTAGGGGCAGTGTACACACATGCAAACACACAGGCACGCACATAAACGTGTGCACAAACACACACACAAACACAAAAAAAATATCACATTGCAAAGTGCCCAAATATTTGGTTGTACATTCTTGTCTTTCGTACAACAACATACACACTAAACCAGTTCTCGCTCTAACTCAGCCACAGAACGGAACCTGTGGATGAAGCTTCGCCTGCGGCCAGGAGACAGGCGGGGTTTCGATGTGGCCGTGGCTCATTCCCTCAGCCAATGGCAGGCCTGCCTGTGGAGTGTACTCAGTCTGAACCAGCTACTGTGTCTGCCCCTGCCTGAACCAGACACAGCATGGTAGGTAACGCAAGCACACACACACACACAAACTGCCCCTACCCGTTTGAACCATACTGTCCCTCTGTCCCCCAGGTTATTCAGTGGTAGTCTGGTCCATGGTTTGGTTGGCCGTCTGAGAGGGGGTTGTTCTCCTGAATCTGTTCTGGCTGCAGCTCCTCTCTCTGGGCATATCTACCGCTCCCTACTGGCTGCTCTGGAGGACTGCATGCTAAATACACTACCCTCATCATCATCAGGGAGGAGGAAGAGGGGGAGAGGAGGAGCAAAAGGAGGAGCCCCTTCCTCCCAGGAGATCAACAACAGGTTTGCTCTGCTGATGACTGAGGAAGAGGATGAAGAGTGAGAGGAGTGAGGAGACTGTAGGTTCTTTCTAGTCAACGTGGTGCTCAAATAAACGTTGTTCCTCTTTTCACAGCTTAGAAAGAGAGGAGTGGGATGAAAAGAAAGAGGGCCTGTGGGACACTATTTTAGGAAGCATTAATCCATATGATTTAAACCCACTCAGGGAATGCTGCGTTTCAATGACGATTCTAAATGATTAACATTTCTATTTCTGATGAAACTCTTCCTTTTAATGAGGACATATACATGAGGCCTTTACAGCAGTTAATGCCATCTTGACAAGCAGCTGATGTCACCTTGTCAGCATATGAGTCTACACAAAACATTGAGCCTTTAAACTGTTTTTAATTAAATGTGTAAACTCAATGATGTGCATATTGTTCTTATCATTAGTCTCAATGTCCACATAGCAACCTAACTATTAGTAACCAAATAAAAACATGTTCAGTTCCAGCTTTGTTTATTATCAATTTCATGTAACAGTCATCACATACAGTAGTAAAAATGCTAATGTTTCTTCTATAACCTCAGACATTACATTTCATTGCAGTACAATATAAAACAGTACAATTAAATACACACAATAGCATAAAATACATAGTATAGAATCATATTTTCAAATTCTTGAGCTGCACTTGATTTCATTTACACGGTAAAATACAACCAATGGATTAGTTCCAAAAGTGCTATATACTTTCAAGTACTTAAAAGTACCTGACCCAGGTCTGATAAAAACATGTTTAGTTGAGACTAAGTGTATCAGCTGAGAGCTCTTGGATCAGTCGTTCATCTGTAGCTTTAACAATGAGCTTCTGTCTGAAGACAATCATCACTGAGTGACTTTCATGTTAGTATTTTCCCAGTTCTATGTGCTGCTCGTCAGCACCTCGCCTCAGAGTGTGTTCTCTATGATTTCTGTCAATGTGAAGCTTCAACATGATTCCACTACAGCAGTTTCATACCACACTGACCAGCTCTCGTCCTCCAAATAAAAGCACAACAGATAAAACATTTTAAAGACCCTGTCTTATGCTGTGGATGATGATGGGGGTACTGTGTGTGTTGACTCAGTCTCCTCTTCCTTGGCCCCACAGGTGTCCACCACACAGATCAGACAGCTGGTGACGGGGAACGCCCTCACCTTACTGCACGTCACCCACCTACACACACACACACACACACACGAAGGAGTAAGATAAAACACACACAGGAAATCATACACAAATGTGTGTGTGTGTGTGTGTGTGTACCTGTCAGTGTCAGTGTGGTACTCCAGGATGTGTCCTAGTCGTCCGACCCCCTGGAAACCTGCCAGTACGTAAATCACTCCGCTGACTGCAGCACACCTCACGTTCATCCCACGCCACGGCATCGCCGCTGCAACGTGCCACTCATTCCTGCCGATGTCATAGTACTCCACCGAGTCCAGCCCACCTATACACTCACACATATAAATATACCCCAAACATACCCAACAGAGTGTGTGTGTGTGTGTGTGTGTGTGTCATACCCAGTCCGTTCATTCCTCCCACAGCATAGATTCTGTTGTTGACAAACACCAGACCGTGGTTCTTCCTGGCTTCCCTCATCCCACTCAGCTCCCTCCATCTAAAAACACACAGAAGATACACACATTTATTAACTAGTTATTCACTTCTAGAGGAGTATGGTGTGTGTGAGCGAGTACGTACGAAAGGAGGATACCTAGTCAGTTGTACAACTGAATGCCTTCAACTGAAATGTGTCTTTCACATTCAACCCAACCCCTCTGAATCAGAGAGGTGCGGGGGGCTGCCATAGTATGTGTGACTGGACTCACTCCTCCTTAACGGAGTCATAGACCTCACAGTTGCTGAGGACCCTCCCAGAGACGTTGTTGCCTAGGGACCCTCCACAGACGTAGATGAGCCCATTGGCCTCCACGCTGCCGTGGCTACAGCGAGGCATCAACATACTGGCTTTGGTCTGCCATGACTCACACCTCGTGTCATAACACTCAAACAGGTTCAACGCTGAGCTGCCTGGAGGGAGAGACGAACAGACACACACAGAAAGGAGCACAAACACTTCAATACAAAGGAGATACAAAGGTACGCTACAATACTAATATAGATAAGCCATCAGCACAATACTTCCCTGTTCTCCGGTGTGTGTGAAACTCACCTACTTCCGACCCTCCAGAGGTGTAGATCTTGCCCTGAGAGGCGCAAGCAGCCAGACTGTCCCGTGGTGTAGGGGGGCCTGGTTTACAGAAGAGAAAATGTAAGAACAAACACAATATTTTTCTCATTTTAGACCACATGGGAGTGAGTATTTAATGGTATTAAAAAAGACACTGAATACTAAATGTTTTATGAATAGGGAATGACCCTAGAATGGCAAAAAATGTATTCCAAGTGGTTTTAATGGGCTTTCTTCATTCTGATGGTTTTATACACAACCAAACTAGGACAAAACTGACAGTGAAGTAGTCCAATTTGTAGAACTTTTCATTGATTTAGCACTGTATCAAAATACCTTTATAGATGGTATTATATCCATACTGGGGTATTCTGGTTTTCACAATATATCACCCAGCCCAAACACACACACATTTTTCTATGTTGCAACACAAGTCACACTACTCCCATTTCAGTCACTAATACAACACACACACTTTCCAGTACCTAGTTTGGAGTACCAGCTGTCCTTCAGTACGTTGTAACAGTCCATCCTCTTGATGGGGAACAGCTGAGATCCTCCCAGGATGTAAACAACATTATCCCAGAACACCGCCGTGGCATCACGACGCTTCTCAAACGGACAACGAATGTCTGACCAGCTGTAGTCCTGGACACACACGGCCCGTACTTGAAATGATTCGGCCGTTTGATTAACATCCCCACATACTTGAATGAAAGCAGATGGACTACAGACTGGCCTTATCTAAGTGACGTAATGTTCTTTGCGTTGAAGCACATGTAGGATTACAAAGGTGTGTGTGTGTGTGTGTTTGTGTACCTTAGGGTTGAAGTATCTGCAGGACTGTGGTTGCGAGCCTCCAAACAGAGCAATCCTGTAGTCGTGTTTCTTACGTCGCGGGTGACTGTTCTCTCCCAAATCCTCACGATCCTCTGGGCACAACAGGTGGTACCGCATCCCACCTAGATACACAAAAGAGGTTACACACACCCACATAAATAATGGGGCCAATGTGTGACATTGGGATCCACATGTCAAAATGGTTTGAAACAACAAAATATGAGTTTAAATTCAGTTCCACATATGCAAATTGTCCCATAACTCCCATTATACTTCTCCCTTAGGCCGAGGACCACATCTTTAAGCAGGGTTCATACAGACATTTGCAAGTCAAATTCAAGGACTTTTGGGGACTTTTTCCAGGCACTTAATTGTAATTTTCAAGGATCTCAATGTTATACAATTGTATAATTTATATAACTGCACATACAGTATTGGGCCTTATATAGACCCCCTCCCCAAAAAAGCATGCAAAAAGTGTCAAAGAAAAGTAGGCCCTTTTCACTTTAAGAATAAATGCATTTTTTAGGCCTTGATATTCAAATGATTATTACATTCTAAAATATGTGAGAATAATGTAGACATTGCCTGACGAAATAGATTGGATGCATGGCAATGTTTCTGTAGCCTTTGTGGCTGACGCAGGCACATATAATAAAGCCATGGATAGCAGTAATCTCACCATCGCTGTTATCATGAGAAAGTGACCAAAAAACAGGAAGTATTTGTATGGAAAGCCAAGTTGAAGCCAACATGAGATGTTGTCACCATCATAATAACCGCACATGGTTTTACCGCAACAGAGTTGCGCAGCACCCTTCAATTGAAGCAGTGGAAAACAAAGGAAAGTGGTCACATCTCTGACAAAAACGGATCAAAAATTAAATAAATGGATACCAAATGCAAATCCAACAAGTATTATGCATAATGATTGAAAAAGCACGTTAATGACAGTATGTATTTAGGTTAAGTATCAAGGTAAGGTCCCTCTCGGTTAGAGACATTTGATTTTTCAATAGTATTTACTTTTTTAAAGCATTTACAAAATGTTATGTAGTTACACTGCATTTCTGAGATCTCTATACAAAAACTGACAGCAACAGCGAGGGGAAAAAAATATTTGATCCCCTGCTGATTTTGTACGTTTGCCCACTGACAAAGAAATGATCAGTCTATAATTTTAATGGTGGGTTTATTTGAACAGTGAGAGACAGAACGACAACAAAAATCCAGAAAAACTCATGTCAAAAATGTTATAAATTGATTTGCATTTTAAATGAGGGAAATAAGTATTTGACCCCTCTGCAAAACATGACTTAGTACTTGGTGGCAAAACCCTTGTTGGCAATCACAGAGGTCAGACGTTTCTTGTAGTTGGCCACCAGGTTTGCACACATCTCAGGAGGGATTTTGTCCCACTCCTCTTTGCAGATCTTCTCCAAGTCATTAAGGTTTCGAAGCTGACGTTTGGCAACTCGAACCTTCAGCTCCCTCCAAAGATTTTCTATGGGATTAAGGTCTGGAGACTGGCTAGGCCACTCCAGGACCTTAATGTGCTTCTTCTTGAGCCACTCCTATGTTGCCTTGGCTATGTGTTTTGAGTCATTGTCATGCTGGAATACCCATCCACAACCCATTTTCAATGCCCTGGCTGAGGGAAGGAGGTTCTCACCCAAGATTTGACGGTACATGGCCCCGTCCATCGTCCCTTTGATGCGGTGAAGTTGTCCTGTCCCCTTAGCAGAAAAACACCCCCAAAGCATAATGTTTCCACCTCCATGTTTGACGGTGGGGATGGTGTTCTTGGGGTCATAGGCAGCATTACTCCTCCTCCAAACACTCAGAGTTGAGTTGATGCCAAAGAGCTCAATTTTGATCTCATCTGACCACAACACTTTCACCCAGTCCTCTGAATCATTCAGATGTTCTTTGGAAAACTTCAGATGGGCATGTATATGTGCTTTCTTGAGCAGGGGGACCTTGCGTGCCCTGCAGGATTTCAGTCCTTCACGGCGTAGTGTGTTACCAATTGTTTTCTTGGTGACTATGGTCCCAGCTGCCTTGAGGTCATTGACAAGATCCTCCTGTGTAGTTCTGGGCTGATTCCTCACCGTTCTCATGATCATTGCAACTCCACAAGGTGAGATCTTGCATGGAGCCCCAGGCCGAGGGAGATTGACAGTTCTTTTGTGTTTCTTCCATTTGCAAATAATCGCACCAACTGTTGTCACCTTCTCACCAAGCTGCTTGGCAATGGTCTTGTAGCCCATTCCAGCCTTGTGTAGGTCTACAATCTTGTCCCAGACATCCTTGGAGAGCTCTTTGGTCTTGGCCATGGTGGAGAGTTTGGAATCTGATTGATCGATTGATTGCTTCTGTGAACAGGTGTCTTTCATACAGGAAACAAACTGAGATTAGGAGCACTCCCTTTAAGAGTGTGCTCATAATCTCAGCTCGTTACCTTATAAAAGACACCTGGGTGCCAGAAATCTTTCTGATTGAGAGGGGGTCAAATACTTATTTCCCTCGTTAAAATGCAAATCAATTTATACCATTTTTGACATGCGTTTTTCTGGATTTTTTTGTTGTTATTCTGTCTCTCATTGTTCAAATAAACCTACCATTAAAATGATAGACTGATCATTTCTTTGTCAGTGGGCAAACTTACCAAATCAGCAGGGGATCAAATACTTTACCCCCTCACTGTAGATCCAGGATTCTTACAGGGTTCAAGTTCAATGTCTAATTTACATTTACATTTAAGTCATTTAGCAGACGCTCTTATCCAGAGCGACTTACAAATTGGTGCATTCACCTTATGACACCCAGTGGAACAGCCACTTTACAATAGTGCATCTAAATATTTTAAGGGGGGTGAGAAGGATTACTTTATCCTATCCTAGGTATTCCTTAAAGAGGTGGGGTTTCAGGTGTCTCCGGAAGGTGGTTCTAATTTAACTGATTAATGCTTAATATATGATATAAAGACAACTTACTAAATGCATAGATACATAAATGCAAGGACAGAAAAGTAATGTTTTATGTCACATGATTTTGGACAAATCCTTCAAGGCACCAACCATAGCTATGATCCCACCTATATCATAATGAAATGACATGAAAATGGTTTGCAGATTATTATCAACGACTTATCAAAAGCTGTAACAAGTTCTCCAGTGTAGGAAATCCTCACTGGTACCCCAGTTTATAGTAAGACCCATATACAGCTGTGTGTACTCACTGATGACCATCTTGAGACACTCTGGGTTGTCCTGTATGAGGGGTTCAGCCTGGACAGTCTTAGACAGGAAGGCTTTGGACACCAGAGGGAAGCGAACACAGCCCAACACTTCCACCATGTGATTCTGTCTGTTACACACATCATACTTCAGCCACCGCACCGCAGACTCATAGATCTACACACGGAAACACACAGAAAGGGAGAGAGAAATAGGGGGGTGTCATACTTGAGCCACTGATCTACATACATTAATGACAACATGGTAAAGTATCTTGGTGTGTGTATGTTACCTGGTCCTCGGCCCGGACAGTGAGTGTGTCTTGGTGCAGTAGCTGTGTGAGCTGGGTGACGTTCAGTTGGAGGAATTCATCCAATTTATAGACCTCAGTGAAGTGTTGATGGATAAAGTCATCCGCTGACAGCTTCAATTCTGGACAGTCCAAACACTCCGCTAGAGCAGAGATGCCTAGAGAGAGACCAGAGGTTAAGGAGTGGGTTTGTGTAGAGGTGAATTTGAGAGACACTATTATAGATGTATAGAATCTAGACATGTCTTACCCAGACAGTTGGTTGCATCGACTTGCTCTTTTAGGAAGTCAACACACATCTTCTTCACAGGTTCTATCTGGTACTGGTTGGCTGCATCCAGCAAAGACTGGACATTACTGCTGTTCACTGAGATACTGAAACACACACACGGTTTGGGGTGTGTTTTGTGTCGTAAGTGTCCCATATGGATGGACATTTGAGTGTGTGTGTGTCTTACCGAGCGGTGTAGACAAACTCCACCAACAGTTCTATGATCTCAGGCTCAGCACTCCTCAACTCCACCTCGTGACTGGTAGACTCCATCATGCTGGCTAGAGAGAGATATGGATTGAGAGATATGAAGGGGGAGCGATAGAGAGACACACGTGTCACATTGGGTAATTAGGGGTAAGGGAGAAAGAGATAGGGATACAACAAAGTTGAGTGTGCATGCGAGTGTGTTTGTAATGTACTCACTAGTAAACATGAGGCTGAAGAAGTGGCTGGCTGCAGCTAAGACCACTCTGTGAGCAGGAATATGTTTCCCCTGAACCACCAAGATCACATCACATAGGGTACCCTGCAGAAAACACACACTGTTAGACATACACTGTAAGAGACACACACACACGACGCGCACGCACGCACACACCTGTTTCCTTAGGTTGTTCATGACGCCCATGATACTGGACAGGAATCTGGACTCCTCTTTGGAAGCCAACTTCTTTTCATTCTTCTTCTTAGAACCCGAACCTGAGGGTTTGTCTCCTGTTACCGCTGCAGAAGCCATGCTGGTGCTGGCCATAGCTGGTGGCTACTAAATGTGGTGTATATTTTGTTAACTTAGGGTTGTCAATAGCCTCATAAGACAGGACATTCAAAAACGCACCAATAATAATGTGTATGGATAAACTGGCTAGCTTGCAATAGTAGCTAGAACTCCCACTCTGCTGCTGCCAAAGTCCACTGCACAGCACACCCTGTTTGTTTTGGAGATAGTAATTACGCTAACTTAGCTAGCTAGCTATATAGACTGCGTGCAGTTCAGCATCAAAGCTACATACATAGGCATGTCCAGCTCGTATATACACTAATCTTGATGTTGACTCGCTGCGATTAAACCGCTGGGCTATAATATTAGTTTAGTTTGCTGACAGAAGAAGTTAAGAAAAGTGGGTTCTGATTTCATGTGTTAGCTAGCCGGCTAGCACTGCCAGAGTATCTCTGGCACTGATCACTTCTTCCGGCTCCCTGTTGTGGTAGAATCAGTAGCAGCGGCTGTCAAATATCGCCCTCTAGCGTCAGTTGACATACCCCTTCCGTTTGTCTGTTGTCATTCTGAATGGAAAAAAGTGTATTTCTTACAGGCAGCCTTCCGTTTTGTCGTTTCATAAAGGCACCAGCGTTGGAAAAAGTACTCAATTATCATACTTGACTTAAAGTAAAGGTAACTTAATAGAAAAGGAAAGTCACCGAGTATTGTAAAAGTGAAAGTCACCCTGTAAAATACTTCTTAAGTAAAAATCTAAAAGTATCTGGTTTTAAATATACTAAAGTATCAAAAGTAAAAGTATAAATAATTTCAAATTCCTAATATTAAGCAAACCAGATAGTTTGACGGATAGCAAGGGGCCCACATCCAAAACTCACACATGATTTACAAACGAAGCATTTGTGTTTAGTGAATCCGCCAGGTCAGAGAGTAGCGATGACCAGTAATGTTATCTTAAAATGTGACAAGTACTTTTGGATGTCAGGGAAAATGTATGGAGTAAAAATTATATTATTTTATTTAGGAATGTAGTGAAGTAAAAGTAAAAGTTGGCAAAAATATAAATAGTAAAGTAAAGTACAGATACCCCCAACAATACTTAACTAGTACTTTAAATAATTTTTCTTTGAGTACTTTATACCACTGAAATGCACTACCGAAAAAGACGGAGCTGACGTGTCAATTGTCTGTGTTGTTCACTACTGAATGCTAAAACGTATAGCTATGCATTTCACCTGTACAGTTCTGGCATAGAAGTTGGGTGCACCTGTCCTATCTATTGTAGTACAGCTACAAAACTTTCCCGCAAGTCCCATGACAGATGACGTCACCAGGAATGCGGGGCAGTGATGGATTGACCTGGATAACGAGAGAGAGAAATAAAGTCTGTGACAAACAATAACGAGAGATTGATTGCGGGGATTAACTGTCGGGTGTCGGGATCATTTATTTCAGCCGCCATGTCTGTGCTATTTTGCTGCCGCTGTGTTTTTCCATCCGAAGACACCGACGAGGTACTGTATATGGGAACAGGAAAGAAACATTATTTATTGTCTGGGTGTGCTTACGGTAACACTACAACCACATTTCTTTACCCGAGGGAGGCATTTGTGGAATACGATACATACAAGCACATTATAATCACTCATGCATTAGGCTACTTTCAAATAGGTTTGTTTAAAAACATATCATGTTGAGCCAATAGGTCATTGCATGTATGACAACACACCACCTACATGTTTCTGCATCAGGAAGTGTTATGCCACAATATTACCAACTGAGTGAAACACAGACTACTGAATAGAATAGGTATGTTGTTACAGTATTAGACATTGATCGGATTAGTATAACCCGCCCTATACCTCATTCACACATAGTGGAACTTGTGTGTTACAGAGACAGCCCCTACTGCACCCCAAGCTTCCAGAATCAGAGAAGCCAGTTTCGGCCAGACAGTCCCTACTGCACCCCAAGCTTCCAGGATCAGAGAAGCCAGTTTCGGCCAGACAGCCTCGACCAGCACCCACAGGTTCAATCACACATATTACCATCATATTACAATTGTGTATGTGTGTGTTATTGACTGTGTGTGTGTGTGTGTGTGTGTGTGTGTGTGTGTGTGTGTGTGTGTGTGTGTGTGTGTGTGTGTGTGTGTGTGTGTGTGCACGCGCACGTGTGTATGTGTGTGTGTGTGTGTTTTTCAGTGAGTCGGAGTGGTCAGTTGGTCCCGAAGCGTGTGGGTGTGAAGGACTTGGACCAGCGGTTCTCTGATGTAACCGAGACATTCAACCAACAACATGAGAGCTATAATGTCATGAAGGAACGTATCATATCTCTTCGCCGCACTTACAACTGTAGCAACGACAGCACCCTGACTCTGACCGAGTGTGTGAGGAAGATCAAGGAGGAATACGGTGAGACACACGTATGCACACACACACACACACACATACACGCAAGCATACACACACACACACACACACACACACACACACACACACACACACACACACACACACACACACACACACACACACACACACACACACACGTAACAGTATAACTTTAGACCGTCCCCTCGCCCATACCCGGGCGCGAACAAGGGACCCTCTGCACACATCAACAACAGTCACCCACGAAGCATATGTTACCCATCGCTCCACAAAAGCCCTTGCAGAGGGGAACCACTACTTCAAGGTCTCAGAGCAAGTGACGTCACCGATTGAAACGCTAACTAACACACGCACGCACGTACGCACGCACACGCACGTACGCACGCACGCACACACACGCACGCACGCACGCACGCACGCACACACACACACACACACACACACACACACACACACACACACACACACACACACACACACACACACACACACACACACGCACACACGCACACACACACACCCTTTCTATTTTTTTCTCTCTCTTTTATTTAACCTTTATTTAACCTGGGTAGTTTCATTGAGCTAAAAATCTATTTTTCAAAAGATACCTCTTCCTGTCCTCTTTTTACCCCTCTCACTCCTACTACATATGAAGCCATATAACTTTTCATCTTTCCTTCTCTCTCTCTCTCTCTCTCTCTCTCTCTCTCTCTCTCTCTCTCTCTCGCCAGAGGACAGCTACAGGGTAACCGTGGTGATAAAGGGGTATGACTTCTCTCTCTCTGTGGTTCCGCTGAGGTCTGTGGATGAGGGAGAGAAGTCTCTGCCTCGCCTACTCCGGTTGGCTCAGGATGAGCTCAGGGGCTTTTCCCAGGGCGCCATAGCAATTGTCGCTGCCGGGACCAAGCTCCAGGTGCTGATAGACTGGCTGCTTAGTCGGGGGGAGCGAATGGCGGAGCAGGTCAGGGAGGTGGCACCAACTCATCAGGACCACTGTAGGCTGGAGGAGAACCTGATTGAGACCATGCAGGAAGTGAGAAGGGTGAGGGAGCTTTCGCTAGGGTACTGCCAGCAGGCTAGAGAGATCCAAACTGAGGCTGCACAGATAGCAGGGCTGGCCTGACACATGCATACAGACACACTCTGGTAACACTGAATCTATAAATGTCACATTTAAATCTTATGGGAATTAATTTAGGCTATTTTTACTATCATGTAAAAGCACACTATGGACCTACACTGTTACACAACACACTAGATAGTATTTCAGTATTATATAGTGAGTATGTCTATAAAGATGTTAGAGAAATTAGCTGTGATATATCCTAATGTATTCTGGACAGGAATTCCTCATCTAAATCCTAATCTAATCAAACACTGTGTTGATTAAACCACTGTCAATGTTAGATATCATGTTAGTGTTTTTTACATGTTAATACTGTATGTTATTGTATTTTATAACAAATGAAAACTGCAAACTGTTGTTAGTGTCTTAAGGTTTGAATGAATATGTTTGAGTGACATACAGTAGTTGAGTATTAAACATTTTTATTCCACACATCACAACCACTTAGCACACAGAGACTCCTTACGGGTACTGACTAGACCCTGCAGCAGGAGAAGGGGATGGAGGAAGGGGTAGGGAGAGACTGCGTGGGGGGTTAGGGGTGGGACAGAGCGAGAGAGATGTGCGTGTGTGTTAAGAGGGAAAAAAGGGAGATGAGAGGATGGAAGAAAAAGCTTTGCTACTGATATGTTGCTGCTGTAGTGTGGGCTAGGACATGCCAGTCAATAACTTACATAATGTATTAGCTCAAATGTTAAGTACTGCAATTATCTGAAGGCCCACTGTTTTTATGCATCCATAACCTTTTGCATGGCCATTAGCTATGCACCTCATACTGAGACTGGCAGACAGGCTTTTCCCAGGTTAATTATTATGTCAACCTTATATAATTAAGCAATAAGGCCCATACCACAGCTAAGGGCTGCTCTTTCATTTTAGTAATTTAGCAGATGCTGTTATCCTGTGATTTACATGAGCAATTAGGGTTAAATACCTTGGCCAAGGGCACATCAACATATGTTTCACCCAGTTGGCTTGGGGATTCAAACCAGTGACCCTGACCCAACGCGCTTAACCACTAGGCTACCTGCCGACAACGCAACATGGAGTGCCTGGACACAGCCCTTAGCCATGGTATCCCATATATCACAAACCCCTGACGTAATTAGAGCAGTAAAAATTAATGTTTTGTATATGGTCTGATATAGCACGGATGTCAGCCAATCAGCATTCAGGGCTCGACCACCCAGTTTATCATTATTATTACAGACCTACCATAACATTTTTATATAATGGAGCCGGCAGTAATAACCATGTACATACAATTTATAATCCAGCATATTATAAATACATACCCTTTAAAGAGTTGACAACATAGCTGCTACTCTCTGTTATTATCTATGCATAGCCACATTAATAACCCTACCTGCATGTACATAATTACCTCAATGACCCCGACACTGGTGCCCACATATTGACTCTGAACCGGTACCCACTGTATATAGCCCCCCCTTATCTATTACTTTTTTTTGTATTTTTCTTAAAGTAAGCATTGCACTCTAAGGTCTACTACACCGGTTGTATTCGGCGCATGTGACAAATAAAAATAGATTTGATTTAATATGGAACATAGTATACTTTCCTTTTTAAAATCACGTATCAAAGTTTCATTTAAAAGTTACAACTATAAGATATGATGGCTAAAACACAAAGGTCATAAATCATTAAACTATGACCATGACCGGCCTGTCAAACAGCGATGATAGCGACAATCTACCCTATTTGTAAAAAATTATTATGTCCCGCCCCTACATCAAATTTAACTGGTCGCTATTTCTGAAGGCGCGGTTCTTACTTTTTATACTGCTTAGCCATTGGCGTACCATTCCTGTCATTCCGAATTAGTCCTTCTCGAGTTCACTCTAGTGTTGGAGAGTGGTGGGTGTAAATGAAAATGGAGGTTTTGATGTTGATTAATGATTTAGCTTGCTAGTGTCTTTATGGAGTAATTGATATCTACCCATTTCCTCGGACGGAACAATAGTGGACTTGGAGACAAAGGAAATCTCGAGATAGCATGATAGTAAGTAAACAAACAACTTTCCAGCCAGCTAGTTAGTCTTTTGGAGAGCGCTTTCTGCATGCACATTTTCAGTTTGAAACCTGGCCGATTCGGCTAGAGATTATGTCGAGCTCGGAAGCATATAAATTAGCTAGATCTGCTGCTAGCGACCTCACACAAAGTAATTTGCGAGAATAGTTAAATAGCTACAGTTTGTATGTAGCGAGCTTGTGTATAGCTGTCGACCAGACTTGCGAAGCTGTGTGAAAGGTGAAGGATCTTGCCCGCTCGCATCTAGCTAGCCAACTGACAGGCGTGAAGTGAAACTCTCACAATTAGCAGCAAACTTAGTTCCGTCACTACGTTGGCCAGCATGCTAGCTATCAGGTTTAACTGTCATTGGCCTGACAAGCCCAGGACAGGTAACTTCCTTAGCCAGAAGGCTGTCAAAAAGTTTGTCCCTCAGCTCGTCTTCTGGTTAGCTAGCTAGCAAGTACCCATAGTCTAATGTCAAGCAGTATCCTTTTCAGTCGGTCAGTGGTTTAGTCTCCACATGATTAAGCTAAATGATGATGGCAAGGATCATGTTTATAGTGATGGTCTAACTACTACTTAGGGTTTCTGCCGGTGGATATTGTGGCTGTACGCTGATCAATAGTCCTGTAGGATCGATCAGTGGTGGGCACTACATAGACATAGGTGTGGGTGTGTACCCTATACTGAGTCTTTAGCCAGTTGTCTGTGTTCGCTCTGTCAAGCATGTTTGATTAAAATCCTTTGTTTCATTATCAATGTTGCTGTGTGTGTGTGTGTGTGTGTGTGTGTGTGTGTGTGTGTGTGTGTGTGTGTCTGTGTGCTCTCTCTGCCCTGCCTGTCGGGCAGGTTGAGTAATGCATTGTTCAGATTTTTGCAATAGCTGACATGTGACGCATCTTTCCTCAGTAAAGCCCTAGAGACTGGCGAGAAACACGGCTCTAATGCAGTGGAACCTCTGTAGGATGGTACGCACACACAGTCCCTCTGCTATACAGAATGATAGGACAGTTTGCCAAACAGCAGTATGAGGAGCTCTCTGTAAATATGATCAGGGCAGAGCCTATAGTTACATGAGACAGAGGGGGACGAAGAAAGAGTGAGAGGGAGAGAGAACAGGAGTGTAGGCTGCTATAAGAAGAGTCCAGCCTGTCCACTTTCTTTCCCAGAACCCACAGCTATCAGACCACACACACAGAGCTACTAATTAGAGTTAGGCACACTACTGCTGCTGGCAGAGAAACTACTGTGAGGGAAGGGGGGCAGATTCTGCAGAATCGGGTGATTGAGCGATGAGGAGAGGAAGTCTGGAGGAAGTAAGAGGTTAGGAAAGCGGGGGCATTATTTCCAAAGGAGAGGGAGATCTGCTAGGATTGTGTGTGTACTTGTGTGAGTGAGTATGAGGATAATGTAGACTATTTTCAGGACATTCCTTCACCTCATTTGGGCTACAGCGCTCTTTCTTTCTCGCTCCTCTGTTTCCTCTAGGGCATGGCACAATTATATGACTGCCGTGTGTGTGTTTTTTACCCCGGAACACAGGAAAAAGCGGCTCGTGCAGCTTTTTCTTCTATCCTCCAAGCTCTCCAAAACAGGGTTTTCTGATTGGCCCATTCACTTCCTGGCTTTTGCTCCGGTCTGATAACATGCCAGAGCAGCCCTTGGCTTGCCCTGTCCATTTTTCACTTGTTCACTTCTTTGATTCATACGGAATAAGACGTGTAAGAAATATGGTGGAAACTTGCTTTGAACACAGCTAGCCCTTGCTTACACCAACCCATTGTTTTTAAGTGCGTGGGGAGGAGTGCATTCTTTGAGAGAAAGCACAGAGAATTGGGACGCATCATAGTGTGAGTAGGTCTATGTATTGGAAAGAGATGTCATAGTGAGTGAGTTGTCTAGGAGGAGTGGGTGGATGTGTCTGTTCTGTGTGCGTTGGTATACAGTCTTGCGATGAAAGATCTCCTACTGACAGCGCAGTAAGAAGCGTGTTGTGTAATAACATTGATTCAGAATAGCTTGTTCTCCAGTTAGCCAGTGTAAGAGTATGTGATTGGCTGTGCTGTCTGTTAGCTTGTTTCTGATAGGCTGTGTTTATAGGACAAGTTTGATGGTATTGGTGCTGTGATTGATAGATGGAGAAGAAACTACTACTGTGGACATAGCATCCACCTGGAGTGTGTGTGGCTGGCCTATTGATGTTAAAGGTTGTTTGTTTGGCTGCTACTCTTGTTTGGGCTTACTGTACCTCTCGGACCACACACACACACAGAGAAGATTAGAAGTGTAAACTAGCAGAGGAATGTGTTGTTTAAATAGAGAGGATTATGAGGAAAGGCTGCCTGTTTTAAGCTCTGTGGTAATAACCTAGAGGTCGGTGTGTGTATGAGACCGTGAATGGAGTCTTTGTGATTGCAGTTATAACCGGTTGGCAGGCTCTCTGAAACAGGTTTTGTGAAACATGGAGGTGAATATTAGAATACACACACACGCCCACGTTCCTGTTTGGTGTTGGGCAATATTGACCAGCCGACCTCGCAACATTCCACTGTGTCTCCACCTATACTAACAAAAATAAAAACGCAAAATGCAACAATTTCAAAGATTTGTACTGAGTTACAGTTCATAATGAGGAAATCAGTCAATTTAAATAAATGTATTAAGCCCTAATCTATGGATTTCACATGACTGGGAATATAGATATGCATCTGTTGTCGTAGAAAATGGGCCTCACAATGGGCCTCAGGATTTCGTTACAGTATTTTTGTGCATTAAAATTTCCATTGGTAAAATGCAATTGTGTTCATTGTCCTCTCAATAACCATAACTCCACGACCACCATGGGGCACTCTGTTTGTTTACAACGTTGACATCAGCAAACGGCTCGCCCACACGACGCCGTTCATATGGTCTGTGGTTGTGAGGTCGGTTGGACATACTGCTAAAGTGACATTGGAGGCGGCTTATGGTAGAGAAATGAACATGAAATTATTTGAAAACAGCTCTGGTGGACATTCCTCCAGTCAACATGCCAATTGCACGCTCCTTTAACTTGAGACATCTGTTCCATTGTGTTGTGTGACAAAACTGCACATTGTAATGATCATGCTGTTTAATCAGCTTCTTGATATGCCACACCTGTCAAGTGGATGGATTTATCTTGGCAAAGGGGAAATGCTCACTAACAGGGATGTAAACAAATTTGTGCACAACATTTGAGAGAAATAAGCTTTTTGTGTGTATGGAACATTTCTGTGCTAATTTATTTCAGCTCATGAAACATGGGAGCAGCACTACATGCTGCTTTAGCTCGGTGATCCCCCGGTTCCATGGTCAACGTTTGGTCATTATGTCTTCTAGTCTAGTAGGCCAGATCTGAGCTCATGGAAACACACTGTAGATGGATGATATTTGCATGATTCATCTAGCTCTGTTTATACCATACGAGGGGCTGTGCGTGACTTTGTGTGTGTAGTCTCGTGGAACCAGACCAATGTGTTGTGTTTGTGTGACATCATGTAAATGTAAATAATCTTAAGAAGTAGTTGAAGAAATAATAATTCCAATCTGAGCACATGTTCCTGCATGAGAGTTTTGTCTCTCTCTCACCCCCTCTCCTTTTCACTCTCTTCCCCTCTCTTTCACACGGTGTGTGGACATGGTCCATCTCCTCTCCTTGCACCCACTTCTCACGACACACACACACACCACACAGAATTAGTGCTGTACTTCATTGTCTTGAACAAACATATCAAATCCATGAGGGGAGGGATGGAGAAATGGATGGGGGAGTGGGGGCTTAGCACTGTTTTCCTCCCTCTCTCTCTCACACACACTCTTATGTAACTGCGGGAGAGCCTGAAGTAACATTATAAGGAGAGCGCGAGGGAGAGTGCTGTTGATAGTGAGAGAGGTGTGAAACAGCAGAGATTGTGTGAAGCTGTAACTAAGGGAGAGCGAGGGAAAGAGAGATGGATTTTGTATTGTGTCTGTCTTAGTTAGTGTACTAACAACAATCTCTTTGCTTCCCAGGTAGAGGTGTGTCCACAACAGCAGATGAGGGAAGATGTTGGCTATGGACCAAGGAGTGGTGGAGGAGTGGCTGTCAGAGTTTAAGGTGTGTGTCTGTCAGTCAGGTTCTCCGTTAGCCGGTAAGCTTTCACCCCCCCCCCCCAAGCCCATAAATAAAAAATAATGACTTTTAGCCTATTCATTGATGGAAATACCAGTCGTTGGAAATGCATTTGATCGGTCTTATCCGTCTCTTGGTTAATTTGCATAATTTTGTGGAATTAAATTGGTGAGTGTATAACGGATACAGAGCCTGTATATGAGCGGGAAATCAGCGCGAGAGCTGCTGCTACAGCTGATCACACAGCTCGTTCGTTGTTAATGGGGTAAAGCATGCTTTTATAAGCCCAATCATTACACAACAATTGGAAAAGCCATCGCTACACAACAATTGGAAAAGCCATCACGTCTTTAAAACAGTTTTGATGTCGACAATTACAAATATATACTTTTTTTATTTCTCAACTGGTAATTGAAGCTTGCTTCCCATTCGCTATTCAAGTACATGGACAATGATAGCAGGCTTTAATCCATCACACACCGCTTTACAATGAGCTGGAGGTAGTATGCATTTTGAAAACATATTCTTAATTTTTTGAAACCTGAACATTTTACGTCATATTATGAGGCATGTCTTACCTTGCTTCAAAGTAGCCTAGCCTAAAGTATTTTATAAAGACTTCCTTCCATATGCCATTGAAACCAGTAGCCATTCATTTTCAAATCAATTTTCTTTCATTGTCCTGTAGCCAAACTTCCATCCTAGTCATATTAGCAACCAATGCTAGTTGCATCTTTAGATCTCCCCTTTTTCGACATTTGTAAATTATGTTTTCGTCTGTCATATGAAACTGCTGACGTGTGGTGTGCTTTTGACAACTGTTATCCCGCTAATTTGCATTATGCAACAAACATTTGGGCTTAGCAATCAACATTTTTATGCTAAATGTTCTGATCTGTTGCATCAGCCTCTTTTTAAAGATGATTTGGTGAAGTCTAGGCCTACTGGTTGTGTGAATTTTGGGATCTATCGTCCTACAACTGTCCTAGAATCTGTTTGGAATAGGCTATTTCTTTCTCGCACAGAACGACAAGCTGACCAATAGAATAGGTCAACTTTTCTACTATGGGTGATAGGCTAGTGATGTTGCTGTTCGTTACTCGTCTTGTTGGCTGAGGAAAAGTACATCTTCAAAGTATGCATCAGAAGTCAGTAAGAAGGAAGCACGCTGTTGCGTCCTCGAGTTGCATGTTCTGTTAGATTATGGTAATGCATCTTAAGTGTGAATTCTGTCATTCTGAACACCGTGGGTGGTCGCCCTAGTGGGTTATGCACCCAATGAATATGGGTCCAGAAAATTCAATTCTGCCTGTCTGCTGTCTGCCGCCACATTTTCCTCACGGAAACCCTGGTGTGTTTGTGTATGTGTGTTAGGGGAGTGCCAGTGTCACTGTCTCCTCATCAGTGTTCACTGTATCTCTGTCTGTCAGCACACACACACACACAAACGTAGATGTGTGGGCTTAGTACCTGTTATTTCAAGGTTGCTCCGGGTACAGAGTGTTGATCTGTGTGATTGTGTACAGACCCTTCCTGACAGTGCAGTGTCCAGCTACGCAGCGTCTCTGAAGGAGAAAGGCTCCCTGGTCCCAGCGCTCTACAAAGTCATCAGGGAGAACTACAGTGATGTACGTACTACACACACGCACATACAACGTTAATGCATACACTGATACAATCCGCTTCCACTAGCATTGCTACATTCTGCAAAAATGCTCACCAGGAGCTTCTGGACTTTACTAAATATCCAGCTAATGAATCACTAACAACCTAGGTATTTAACCGAGCTAAGCTAAAATTTCAAAAAGTGAACTCTCCCTCAAACCCTCTCCTCTATATCTATCTTCTAGTTGTTGGAGCCAGTGTGTCACCAGTTGTTTGAGTTCTATCGTAGCGGAGAGCCACGGTTGCAGCGGTTTGTTCTCCAGTTCCTCCCTGAGCTGCTCTGGTCCCTCCTCCTGGCTCCGTCTGCAGCCAGGGACCCACATACCTCCGGCTGTATAGAGGCCCTGCTACTGGGGATATATAATCTGGTGAGATACACACGCCCACATTCTAACACACACTTTCAGGAGGGTGTTGGGGGGGGTTAGCAATTAGAGCTTTCGCTCTCGCTCTCGTTCTCGCTGTCTCAGAATAGCAGAGTAGGTCAGCTGTCATTCAGCATCCTGTCACAGCTATTACTCATCCTGACATTAACAGCTCTGACATCGCCTAACAGGCCTTTACACACAGACACACACACAGACAGACACCACTGAGACACTGCTTCGCTTTAAGGTGTACTCTTTAAAATAGCTTTTATTTCCCTCGCCCACACACTGACATTCTCTCTCTCTCTCTTTCTCTCTGTAGGAGATTGTAGATAAGGATGGACAGAGTAAAGTCCTTTCTTTCACTGTCCCCTCCCTCTCCAAACCCTCAGTCTACCATGAGGTAAGTACACCTTTCAAGTCAAGTCTTTCTCTATGAACATGGTATATGGATGGGGTTGGCTAACTATTAAATCCTCCCTAGATTAAATAGTTTATAATCCATGACCATCTTTAAACAACTTTTTATAGATCAAGTTAGTAATATGAATAAACCCTTCCCCCCCAGCCCTCCACCATTGGCTCCCTGGCGTTGACGGAAGGGGCTCTAGCTAATCATGGGCTGCGTAGAGTGGTGTACAGCGGGCCTCACCTACAGAGAGAAACCTTCACGGCTCAGAACAGGTCAGACAGAGTTATGGTTGAATTGGAGCTGGGCTGCAGTGTGATGTATTTGTTTTATGGCAATTTGGCTGAAGTGCTTAAGATCTTGGTTTGTGTTAACGTTGCTGTGTGTGTGTGTGTGTGTGTGTAGGTTCGAGGTGCTGACCTTCCTGCTGCTGTGTTACAATGCAGCTCTCAGCTACATGACCTCCTCATCTCTGCAGTCCCTCTGCCAGCTCAGCTCCAGGTAACACACACACACACACACACACACACACACACACACACACACACACACACACACACACACACACACACACACACACACACACACGCTCCCCTGCCAGCATCCGCTTATTTGATCCTCTTAAAGACTTTAGTGGAGAACTAGGCCAAGATACTACCACTTTCCCTGAGAGCCTAGGACACACACACACACACACACGGTCTATGTCTGAGGAGTTGTTAATCTGCTGGCAGTGGTTGAGCATTAGTGTGATGAACACTGAGCTAAAGAGAGACAGAGAGGTGATCAGCTCACTGCAGTTCTACTCTTTGCCTTAGAGCAGGTATTCCAAAACTGGGGTACGTTTAATGCCATCGGGGGTACGGCAAATAAAAATGTGATTCACATTTGGTTGAGTTTATTTATTTTTTGTCACCCGAGTAGCCTCGTTTCACTGACGACAATAAAATGAAACTATCTAGTGTTCAGCAAAATAACAACACAAAGTCAAATACAGGTAGCCTAATAATTAACATCTAATCACATTAACCGTTACTCTCTCATGGGAAATCGGTCCGTATGTAGCCAAACGCAGCTGCTGCTCATGTTGGTATCTGTACTGATGGCGCAAAAGCCATGACAGGGAGACATAGTGGAGTGGTAACGTGCGTGTAAGCAGTTGCTCCCGACATCACTTGGGTACACTGCAGCATCCACCGAGAGGCTCTTGGGTACACTGCAGCATCCACCGAGAGGCTCTTGGGTACACTGCAGCATCCACCGAGAGGCTCTTGGGTACACTGCAGCATCCACTGAGCGGCTCTTACTGCATCCACCGAGGGAATGCCATGACAGCTCTGAATCCACCGATGTTTTGGGTACACTGCAGTGAAAAGGTTAACTTTGTTAATCCAACAAGGCCCCTGAGCATTCTTGTGTATTTTCTGCATTATGCACTGATATGACAGCTTGAAAGATGTTTTGGACACTACAGTGAAAATGGTTAACTTTGTTAAAACAAGGCCCCTGATGTAATTATGCAATGCTTTTACAACATACAGAAGTGCGCTGGTTATCAAGGGGCAAAGTATTGACACATTTTTTTAAATTGAGAAACGATCTTAAAGTTTTCTTTACTGACAATAATTTTCACTTGTCTGACTGTTTGCATGATGACGAGTTCCTCACACAACTGGCCAATCTGGGTGATGTTTTTTCTTGCCTGAATGATCTGAATCTAGGATTACAGTGACTCTTCTCAACTATATTCAATGTGAGGGACCAAATTGAGGCAATGATTAAGAAGTTGGAGCTCTTTTCTGTCTGCATTAACAAGGACAACACACAGGTCTTTGCATTAACAAGGACAACACACAGGTCTTTCCATCATTGTATGATTTTTTGTGTGCAAATGAACTCAAGCTTACGGACAATGTCAAATGTGATATAGCGAAGCTCCTGATTGAGATGGGTCCGCAATTACATAGGTACTTTCCCGAAACGGACAAAACAAACAACTGGATTCGTTATCCCTTTCATGCCCTGCCTCCAGTCCACTTACCGATATCTGAACAAGAGAGCCTCATTGAAATTGCAACAAGTGGTTCTGTGAAAATTGAATTTAATCAGAAGCTACTGTCAGATTTCTGGATTGGGCTGCGCTTAGTTTCTTGCCTTGGCAAATCACACTCTTAAGACACTGATGCCATTTGCAACCACGTACATATGTGAGAGTGGATTCTCGACGTTCACTAGCATTAACACTATATACAGGCACAGACTGTGTGTGGACAATGATTTAAGACTGACTCTCTCCAATACAACATTGTGGAGTTATGTGCATTCTTTCAACCACACCCTTCTCATTAACCTGTGGTGAGTTATTCACCATTTTTGATGAACAAATAAGGTTTTATCTGTAAGATGGCTAAATAAAGAGCAAAATGATTGTATAATTTTTTTGTGACCTGGTCCTATAAGAGCTCTGTCACTTCCCATGAGCCGGCTTGTGAAAACTCATACTCATTCTGATGTTTAATAAATGTATGGTGTAGTGGGTGGCAGGCTTACAATGATGGCAAAAAAATCATTTGAGAGTGCGCTGACCCTGGTGCTAGAGGGGGTATGCAGCTAGAGGTTGACTGTTTTGAAGGGGTACGGGACTGAAAAACGTCTGAACCACTGATTTAGAGGAATCTGGCTGCTTGAAGAAACACAACAGTATATTATGGATGGCATGGATTTTTCAAATCATCCTGGTCTTTTATAAAGAAACTCTCGAAGCTTGT
This sequence comes from Oncorhynchus keta, assembly GCF_023373465.1. Taxonomy (NCBI): domain Eukaryota; kingdom Metazoa; phylum Chordata; class Actinopteri; order Salmoniformes; family Salmonidae; genus Oncorhynchus; species Oncorhynchus keta. Next base: position 23,229,032 of record NC_068440.1, on the reverse strand, counting down.
CATTTGTGTTCTGGTTGGTGGCTGTATTCTCTGTACTGCGATTGGTTGAATTACGGTATTCTCTGCTGTTTGATTGGTCTACAGGGTGTGTATCTGTGGTTACCCGCGGCAACAGCTAAGGAGGTATAAAGGCATCAGCTCTCGTCTGACCGTCACCTCGGAGTTCCTGGTCCAACTCATCACTGGGATACATTACGCACTGTGAGAAAACACACACACTATCCCTAACATCTAACCATGAAACCAGCCTCCTTCACTCACGCTGCCAAACATACTCTCGTAAAACTGGCTGTCCTACCTATCCCTGACTTCGGCGACGTCATCGTCATTTACAAAATAGCCTCCAACACTTTACTCAGCAAACTGGATGCAGTCTATCACAGTGCCATCCGTTTTTGTCATCAAAGCTCCATATACTACCCATCACTGCGACCTGTATGATCTCATTGGCTGGCCCTCGCTACATATTTGTCTCCAGACCCACTGGCTCCAGGTCATCTATAAGTCTTTGCTAGGTGAATCCCCGCCTTATCTCAGCTCACTGGTCACCATAACAACACCCACCCGTAGCAGTCGCTCCAGCAGGTATATTTCACTGCTCATCCCTAAAGCCAACACCCCCGTTGGACGCCTTTCCTTCCAGTTCTCTGCTGCCAATGACTGGAACGAATTGCAAAGATCACTGAAGCTGGAGACTTAGACAGTGGGACAGTGGGGCAAAAAAGTATTTAGTCAGCCACCAATTGTACAAGGTCTCCCACTTAAAAAGATGAGAGGCCTGTAATTTTCACCATAGGTACACTTCAACTATGACAGACAAAATGAGAATAAAAATCCAGAAAATCACATTGTAGGATTTTTTTATTAATTTATTTGCAAATTATGGTGGAAAATAAGTATTTGGTCAAAAACAAAAGTTTATCTCAATACTTTGTTATATACCCGTTGTTTGCAATGACAGAGGTCAAACGTTTTCTCTAAGTCTTCACAAGGTTTTCACACACTGTTGCTTGTATTTTGGCCCATTCCTCCGTGCAGAGCAGTGATGTTTTGAGGCTGTTGCTGGGCAACACGGACTTTCAACTCCCTCTAAAGATTTTCTATGGGGTTGAGATCTGGAGACTGGCTAGGCCACTCCAGGACCTTGACATGCTTCTTACGAATCCACTCCTTCGTTGCCCGGGCGGTGTGTTTGGGATCATTGTCATGCTGAAAGACCCAGCCACGTTTCATCTTCAATGCCCTTGCTGATGGTAGGCTTTGTTACTTTGGTCCCAGCTCTCTGCAGGTCATTCACTAGGTCCCCCCGTGTGGTTCTGGGATTTTTGCTCACCGTTCTTGTGATCATTTTGACCCACGGGGTGAGATCTTGCGTGGAGCCCCAGATCGAGGGAGATTATCAGTGGTCTTGTATGTCTTCCATTTCCTAATAATTGCTCCCACAGTTGATTTCTTCAAACCAAGCTGCGTATCTATTGCAGATTCAGTCTTCCCAGCCTGGTGCAGGTCTACAATTTTGTTTCTGGTGTCCTTTGACAGCTCTTTGGTCTTGGCCATAGTGGAGTTTGGAGTGTGACTGTTTGAGGTTGTGGACAGGTGTCTTTTTATACTGATAACAAGTTCAAACAGGTGCCATTAATACAGGTAACGAGTGGAGGACAGAGGAGGCTCTTAAAGAAGAAGTTACAGGTCTGTGAGAGCCAGAAATCTTGCTTGTTTGTAGGTGACCAAATACTTATTTTCCACCATAATTTGCAAATAAATTCATTAAAAATCCTACAATGTGATTTTCTGGATTTGTATTCTAATTTTGTCTGTCATAGTTTAAGTGTACCTATGATGAAAATTACAGGCCTCATCTTTTTAAGTGGGAGAACTTGTTCGCAACATGCCTACCTGGTTAAATAAAGGTGAAATAAAATAAAAAACCCTACCCTGTGAACGAGAGGGTTGATTAGTTTGTGTGTTCCAGGTGTAATGGGGAGATGGACCTGGGTTCCAAGGCGCTGGATGATGTTCTGTATCGAGCTCAGCTAGAACTGTACCCTGAAGCTCTACTGGTGGGTGACATCACACACAAACACACACAGGTGTGTGCCAGGACACCGACCTCTCCCATGTCATGTCACCAGAGGGTGTGTGTGGGGTGCCTGTAATCCCACAGTGTTAAAACATTGAGATGTTAATCTGTAATCCTGAAGGCTGCTTCATCAAACCTCAGGCAGCGGTTCTTCAACAGTACCGTGGACACACACAGAGCATCCTGTGGTTGTTGTCAGTACTTAACATTGTGTGTGTTATTTAGGTGGGTAATGCCATCAAGTCGTCCCAACAGTGTGCTGCGCTGAAGTCTGGCGCTAGTAAAGAAGGAGCTCGCAGCATTCAGGTGGAGATCACTCCTACTTCTTCTAGGTACGTATGTACTCTCTATCTACACAGTATATTTCCTCTAGGTACGTATGTACTCTCTATCTACACAGTATATTTCCTCTAGGTATGTGCAGTGCCTTCAGAAAGTATTCATACCCCTTGACTTGTTCCAGATTTGTTGTGTTACAGCCTGCCTTCAAAATGGATTCAATTGTTTATTTTTCTCACGCATCTACACACAATACCATCACATAATGAAAAAGTTGTATTTTTTGGGGGTGAAAGTGAAATACAGATATCTAGTTTATACTGAACAAAAATATAAACGCAACATGCAAGAAATTACAATATTTTACTGAGTTACAGTTCATATAAGGAAATAAGTAAGTTGGAATAAATTAATTAGGACCGACTCCATGCATTACACATGACTGGGAATACAGATGTGCATCTGTTGGTCACAGATACATAAAAAAAGAAATGGGCCTCGGGATCTTGTCACGGTATCTCTGTGCGTTAAAATTGCCATCAATAAAATGCAATTGTGTTTGTTGCCCATAGCTTATACCGTAACTCCACCCCCACCATGGGGCACTCTGTTCACAACTTTGACATCAGCAAACCACTCACCCACACGACGCCGTACACGTACTCTGTGGTTGGGAGGCTAGTTGGACGTACTACAAAACATTATGTTCTCAGGCAACAGCTCTGGTGGGCATTCCTGCAGTCCAATTGCATGGACTGCAGGAATTGTTCCCAGCACAAGGTGCTGTAATGATCATGCTGTTTTATCAACTTCTTGACATGCCACACCAGTCGGGTGGATTCATTATTTTGGCAAAGGGGAATTGCTCACTAACAGGGATGTAAACAAATGTTATTTTTGTTTCAGCTCATAAGACATGGGACCAACACTTGTTGTGTTTTTATATTTTTGTTCAGAGTACGTAAGTATTCACACCTCTGAGTCAATAATTTGTTGAAACACCTTTGGCAGTGATTACAGCTGTGAGTGTTTCTGGGTAAGTCTCTTAAGAGCGTTCCACACCTGGATTGTGCAACATTTGTCCCTTATTCTTTTCAAAATTCATTAAGCTCTGTCAAATTGGTTGTTGATCATTGCTAGACAGCCATTTTCTGGTCTTGCCATAGATTTTTGAAGTAGATTTAAGTCAACTGTAAATTGGCCATTGTGTGTAGATCAGAGACAGACATTTTTTCTTCTTCTATTAAATCAATTTTAAATTCCCACTAACACAACAATGTGGAATAAGTCAAGGGATGTGAATACTTTCTGAAGGCACTGTATGTGTATATAATACATATATCTACACAGTATACTTCCTCTAGGTACATTTTTATTTATTTCACCTTTATTTAACCAGGTAGGCTAGTTGAGAACAAGTTCTCATTTACAACTGCGACCTGGTCAAGATAAAGCAAAGCAGCGTGACACAAACAAGAGTTACACATGGAATAAACAAACATACAGTCAATAGTCTATATACAGTGTGTGCAAATGAGGTAGGATAAGGGAGGTAAGGCAATAAATAGGCCAAAGTCGCAAAATAATTACAATGCAGCAATTAAACACTGGAGTGATAGACGTGCAGAAGATGAGTATGCATGTAGAGATACTGGGGTGCAAAGGAGCTAAATAAAATGCAGTATACACAGTATCCATTTTGATCTATAGTCATAGGTTCATAGATTGATCGTTATTTTTTTAGTGGAAAATTGTCTTTAGTATTTTCACGTGGCACTCTAACAGTTTAATGTGAACGTAAGATCTTGGTTTGTAGACGCATGTTTTTTGATGGATGATTTTGATAAACTGCATTTTATATTGATTTTCCTGTTTACCTCTTTTGAACTACTAATAATTGAATGTGAATTCCCTCCTGTAGGATTTCACGGAATGCGGTCACGTCACTCTCTATCAGAGGACACCGCTGGAAACGCCATGGTAAGGCTCTGACGCACGCACGGACGGTTTAGAAACTATAACCTAGAGTCAGTAGGGTATCTGGCCTATTATCTGTAGCTAGTTGTGATTATAGACATTAGGCTGTCTGTCTGCAATAAGAGGTTCTCAGTTCCAGACCCTTCCCACTCACCCATCTCTACTGACTACTCTCTGCCGGAGTTCAGCATGCCATGGGTTCTCCGCATCAGGACGTTTTTTTAGCTTCTTGTCATTCACTACAGCTCTGCTCATCTGTCTTCTCTAGACATTATCACTGTCTGTACATGTGACCTAGACACGTTATTACATTGAATGTTTAAACATGATCACTGCCTCGTCTGTTTTAATAGTTTACTGTATGCATTATTATTCATGCATGTACAGTTTAAGTCGGAAGTTTACATACACCTTACATACACCAAATACATTTAAACTCAGTTTTTCACAATTCCTGACATTTAATCCTAGTAAAAATTCCCTGTCTTAGGTTAGTAAGGATCACCACTTTATTTTAAGAATGTGAAATGTCAGATTTAATAGGAGAGTGATTTATTTCAGTTTGTATTGCTTTCATCACATTCCCAGTGGGTCATAAGTTTACATACACTCAATTAGTATTTGGTAGCATTGCCTTTAAATTGTTTAACTTGGGTCAAACGTTTCGGGTAGCCTTCCACAAGCGTCCCACAATAATTTGGATGAATTTTGGCCCATTCCTCCTGACAGAGCTGGTCTAACTGAGTCAGGTTTGTAGGCCTCCTTGCTCGCACACGCTTTTTCAGTTCTGCCCACCCATTTTCTATAGGGTTGAGGTCAGGGCTTTGTGATGGCCACTCCAATACCTTGACTTGGTTGTCCTTAAGCCATTTTGTCACAACTTTGGAAGTCGCTTGTCCATTTGAAAGACCCATTTGTGACCAAGCTTTAGCTTCCTGACTGATGTCTTGAGATATTGCTTCAATATATCCACAAAAGGTTCCTACCTCATGATGCCATCTATATTGTGAAGTGCACCATCCACTCCTGCAGCAAAGCACCCCCACAACATGATGCTGCCACCCCGGTGCTTCAAGGTTGGGATGGTGTTCTTCAGCTTGCAAGTGTTCCCCTTTTTCTTCAACATAACGATGGTCATTATGGCCAAACAGTTCTATTGTTTCATCAGACCAGAGGACATTTCTCCAAAAAGTACGATCGTTTTCCCCATGTGTAGTTGTGAACCGTAGTCAGGCTTTTTTATAGATACTTTGTACCTGTTTCCTCCATCTTCACAAGGTCCTTTGCTGCTGTTCTGGGATTGATTTGCACTTTTCGCACCAAAGTACGTTCATCTCTAGGAGACAGAACGCATCTCCTTCCTGAGCGGTATGATGGCTACGTGGTCCCATGGTGTTTATACTTGCGTACTATTGTTTGTACAGATGAATGTTGTACCTTCAGGCATTTGGAAATTGCTCCCAAGGATGAACCAGACTTGTGGGGGTCTACAATTATTTTTCTGTGGTCTTGGCTGATTTCTTTTGATTTTCCCATGATGTCAAGCAAAGAGGCACTGAGTTAGAAGGTAAGCCTTGAAATACATCCACAGGTACACCTCCAATTGACTCAAATTATGTGAATTAGCCTATCAGAAGCTTCTAAAGCCATGACATCATTTTCTGGAATTTTCCAAGCTGTTTAAAGGCAAAGTCAACTTAATGTATGTAAACATCTGACCCACTGGAATTGTGATACAGTGAAATAATCTGTCTGTAAACAATTGTTGGAAAATGTATCATGCTCAAAGTCCTGACCGTCTTGACGAAACTATAGTTTGTTAACAAGAAATTAGTGGTTGAAAAATGAGTTTTAATGACTCCAACCTAAGTGTGTCAACTTCCGACTTCAACTGTACATTGTCACTGTCTGCATGTGCAGTGTCACTATATTCTGTGTACTGTGTGATCATCATGATTTTGTCTAGGATTTTTTTTTTTGCCATCACATTTATTTTACTGTCTGTGTGTGTCTCTTATCTGTGTCTTCGTGTGTGTGTGTTTTATATCTGTCTCCATCTCCATGACCCCAGAGTCCCAGGAGGTCAGTGTAGATGGTGACCCGGTGACCCCTGGAGGTCAAGGGTCATCCATCCCAGAGATAAGTGTGACGATGCCCAACGGAGACTCTCTACGACCCCGCGACCCCCGACCTTTAACCCAGTCCGAGCCTGAGCCGCTGGGGTCAGCCTCAGAGGTCAGCCCCACCCACGACCCCAGTCCTAGGAGTCAGGAGGTCAGGAGGCAGAAGTCTGTGAGGCGATTGGTGGACGAGAGTTCTGGGCCCTCCTCTGCAGGAAGGGCCCAGTACTAAGACCCTCCCCATCCCCGGGGTAACCTAAGTAACAGTGTGGAGGCGTGGTCTTCTCTAAGCATGACGGTTGATTGGCTGGCTGACTAACTTTCGCCGCACTGCGTTGCCTCCTGACATGTTCTCCAATTTATTCAGTTTGAGATTCCTTCCTCCTCATCACTCACTCCATCCATTTTCTCTCTCTCTCTCTCTCTGTGTGTGTGTGTGTGTGTGTGTGTGTGTGTGTGTGGCGGGGGGGGGTGGAGGTATTTTGGTCTCTAAAACGCCTAGCTCCAACACATCCCTGCGTTGCCGGGGAGACAGACTGCTTTCTCCTGATTGGTTAGTTGCAGCAGCTGAGGACAATAGGCAGCTCTGGATTGGTCATTAGTCTCTTCCCAAGTATTTATTTTGTTTTAATTTCAGTATGTATATCAGTTCAGTGTGTCTAAAGGACCTGCCTATCTGTTTGTCTGCTGGTATAACATTGTAGATTGCAGTCAGATGTGAGTTGTTAGTTGTGTGTTTTGTGTGTGTGTGGTTGATTGGTATGTGTGTTGCTTTCTACAACTCTTGCTGCCCAGACCTCTGCCTGTTGCTGTTCTCAGATAACTTATCAAGTATCAACAGTTAGTGGTGCTATGATTAGTTAATTACTAACTGTAGTACAGCTGAATGGCAACCATGTAAATAGGTGTATTTACTCACTACCAGGGTCAGCACTAGCCCACTGTCCTGTCCTGTAGCCTGCTCTACTATTCTGTCTGTCATTTAATGATAACTAACCCCTCTCTCTATCTCTTTAGACGCAGTGGATTTGGGTTCCCCGGATGAGTTGATGGATATCTCTGAAGTGGACGAAGGGGTGTGGCCTACAGGAGGGGCTGGCCCGGACTCACTGACTCCACCTACCATCACTATCAGCAACAGCGTTACCCCTGTGGTGGGAGGGGCCAAGACAGGAAGCAGGAAGTGGCATCTAGGCGGACGGTCGCATAAGGAGAAGGAGGCTTGTCCTCCAGGGGGGCAGACCCTGGGCGAGAACCTGGATCTGTCAATCAAACGTCTGACGCTGACGTCCAGCCAATCGGTGCCCAAGGGGCCGAGCCATAGCGCACTGAGCAGCCTATCGCGTACAGCCAGCGCTGTGTTCTCACGCTCCTTTGAGGGAAACAACACCGGAGGAAACCGTGGCAACCCCGAGGCTGGCCGCTATTCATGCAGTGGCAGCCTACAGGAGGAGGAGTTAGGCTATCTAAGCCCCACCCCCAACCACAACCAGCGCTCGCCCAGCATCAGCGTGCACTTTAGGAGCGACCTGTGAACCCTGACCTTTAACTCTTGAGCTCTCACCCCCATCTCAATCCTCTAACCCCATGCCCCTGTACCTGTGACCTGTATTCCCAGCCTGCCAGAAGGACTGGAACACATTCCCTCTTATCCCCCTCCTTTCCTCACCATCCCCCTTTCTTTCCTATACATACCATTCTTCATTTCCTTCTCTTCTTCAGTAGGACAGCTGCCCCCTCTAGAAACTGGCTTCTCTCCTACCCTTCCTCTCTCTCCAAAGCGAGAGCCTTGTGTGAGAGCAGGGAGCCTGTGTCCATCCCTCCGCCCTGGAACTACAGAACCACCAGACAGATCTGCAGACTGTTTTCTGAGAGTGTTTGGAAATGGAGTATTTAAGACTCTTGTTTGTCCTGTTTGGCTTTCTGTACATCCCTCCTGACCACGCCCCCATCACCGGGCAAGTACGGTGTTTGTGAGCTTGTGTGTGTGGGAGCTTGCATGTGAGTGTGAATGCAATAAAGTGTTGCCGACTGTTTTTAGAATAAAGGTTGCTGATTGCTGCAATGAACAAGGTGTGATACTCCCAAAAATAAAATGAAAATAAATATAGTCTCTAGTGAAACTCTTTTTCCATTTTCAGATGCCCTCTCTTTCCCCTCTCCTTACTCATCATGCACTAAGCCCTAGTGACTAGGGTTGTGACCTCCACACTCCCATTGCCATAGCAAATATTTATTCATCCAGTCTGAATAATTCTGCATTCCACAAAAATTATTAAATGACAGACCACAAAAATTATAGAAACCAAAAATAATCGGTAGTCTTTCATGTTCACATGTGAAGAGTATTGATTGATGTCATCCTACTAGAAGCAATATTTATCTCTCTGTGGTTATTTTCTCCCAGGTCTGATAAACAAACTGATTGGGTTCATTTATGTTTCTGATCAATAAATTGATTGGGGGGATGGGTTTAAGTTTGTATGATAATGTATAAACGGTTTGTATGATGTAAACTGTGGAATTTTCCTATGACTGAGAGACTTGGGTTTTTAAATATAGATGCAACAATATATCAAAAGCAGTGGGGCGCCTACCTGCTTATGGTATTGATATGCATAAGCAGGAAGTCACCCTGTTGTCAATGCTGATGTCATATTGCTGCGTCTACCTTTAACTGTGGTGTTCTATGTACGGCAGACAGTGGTTATAAATGTGGTATTTTCCTATGAGAGGGAGGGAGGGAGAGCCAGTTGTTGTTCGAGCCGTATTGAATCTCCTCAGTGTTAAAGAACAAGAAGAATCCAACCCAAACCTGCATGATACGTGCTTGACTCCCAAACCACACCACCACCAAACCGAACACACCCCTAGGCCTAGGAGTAGTGGTTATAGGGGCTAGGGAGCATTGGTATGCTTATACAAGCTAGGGAATAGGTTTATTTGAGTTGGTTTGGGATTAGGCCTGTAAACTGTCCTCTCCTCCAATCCCTTTCTACTCTGAAGTGTCAGTACAGTAATGTTGTTTGTTTGATCTTTATTGAGTGATTGGTTGATTTAACTTATTATATATATTTTTTTTATGAACATGAACTTGACTGTGTTTGTCTGTTCTCTGGTTCATCATCACCTGCTTTATAACATAATGGAAATTGAGGATACAGACAAAGAACACGCTCCCTTTCAGGAGAGGCGCACTGGCTGAACATTTGAAGTCAACGATTGCACGACAGTCACACTCCATTTGGTGGCAATGAAGTTCACTGTGGTGCAGACTGAAAGAAGAGTGTCGGGTGTAGGTCATGTGCTACTGGACATCTGAATGGAGAATAACGTATGCCCTACTGGAACCTTTGTTCTAGAACCAGTGTTCTGTCAGTGTTCTAGATCTGTTTTTATATTCATACGGTGGAACAATAATCATGTTTCTGTATTCGGTTGCTTTATGGAATGTCATGAATCTGTACATATTGTTGTTTGACTTCAGTTGTTGGTTTGGCCTTTCTGTCTGAAGATAACGCTCTGCTAGAGCTACTCTCTGAGAATAAAATCGTTCTATATTTCACTATATGCCTGACCCTGTTCTTCATCATACACACATTTATTTTACTCTCCTTGTGAGGACCAAATAATTTATTCCCATTCAAAATCCGATTTTCCTTAACCTAACCATAATTTGAACTCTAAAATAGCCTTTGTCCTCTTCCCACGTGTCTGAATTTTCCTTGTTTTACTGTCCTTGTGAGAACACAAGGATTGTTTTTGCTTTTACTATCATCCTAACATGACTGCCAAGCTCTCAATCCAAAACATCTGAGTGAAAGTATGCAACCATCTGTGTATGTATGTATTTATGTGTATTTATGACAATTTTAGGCGTAATGTTGATACTGTAGGCGCAGATTAACATTTCCTATTGCGTCCACAAAGTGGCGCTCGTCATATTTCTGATTGAACCAACTATCGCAAAAAATCTAAACCACCTGCCACGCTTTACGGCAATGCGTCGGCTTCCTCTTTTTCACGTCCTTCAGAACCAGAACCAGTGAACCAACTAGCTACCATGGCGAAGCTCAGCAAAGAGACCAAGCAACGGCTGCAGACGGTGTTTCAGGCCGGACAGTTCGTCATCCGCTGGGGTTTCATCCCCACGGTGCTCTACCTTGGTCAGTATGTGGCAAGTCGGTTAGCTTAGAGTGATAGCAGTTCGGGTAGGGGGATATGTCCAAGTGACAGTATTTGGACTGTTGTGGTATGTTGCAAGGTTGAGATTTGTTTATGATTAACAAATTCAAGTTCGGGGAACCTCGTTTGTGTAACGCGACCACTGCATGCATTTGGAATTGCATAATCAGCTCTTATGTTTTTCCCAATTTCGGTTAGCTAAACAACGTCCGAAAATGTATGGAGATTTGTGGCCATAGTGTGACACGGGGACTCTGTCATATAACAGCTAAACCACAGCTAGCTCACAGTGGTCGGTGATAGCCAGTGGTGTGAATGGGGAAACGAAGCCAGTGAGACATTTCCTGAATTAGCTACCGCAGGAACACCCCAGCTGTCAAGGGAAGCTAGCTAACTAAAATTAGGCAAAACACACGTTTGGGACTCCTGCTGTTGGTCGGTGTGTTTGTGCGGCTTTGCGTGTTTCTCGGGTGAGATCTCCCACGGGAGAAACCAACGTCTTAACCATAAACACAGCGTTTCCCAAACTTTTGCCCTAACACTACAGAGCTGATAAAAAATAATCGAAACTTTGAGTTGACTATGGGGAAATCTATTGGAATTCAATAACTTTTTGACAGCATCCCTTTAGATTTAAACAGCTTTCGATACGTTTGCCCATTGAAGAGGTGGACGTGAAGGGCAAAACATTCAGGAGATGAAAGGGGCTCAAACCCCTCATACCCCACCATACCATGAGAAATCTGTCTTCATCACTCGAAAATATAAACGGTTGCGTTTGATATAATTTAAAAGCTTAGTGTTGTCAAACTATTTTATTATAGGCATTTTTTAAACATTTTATGTCAATAATGTAAAAACGTGTAAACTCATTTTTTTTTATATCAGCATATTGTTGTTTCTTCGACCCTAGTTCACATCATTTGAGGTTTTTGTGTTGTGCCAGTTGAGACACAACATGCTCTTGAATACAGGGTAGGTGTCATTTCAATCATAAAATAGACTTCATAGAATTTACATCCCTTCAGACCACTGCAATTTAGCTGGTACACCAGTGACCTTTTAAATGAATCGATGTTGAATGTCAAAGGAGAAAAGTTCAATTTTATATAACAAAATATGATTTTCCCCCCCAGAACCTATAAAATGCTTTTACAACCATCTATCTTTTCCAGTGATTACATGGATCTCTTATGGTATGGTGGGGTATGCAAAATGGGTCAACTTTCAGCCCCTTTATCTCTAAAATGTTTTGGCATTCAGGTCCAAAGTCACTTTATGAGTGCTTCTACAATGGGTATGGAAGATTTGGTGAAGTTCAAAAGAGGCCTTCAAAAAGTGAATTAAAATGGGTTTACCCTTATTTGAATCAGTGGTGTAGTGCTAGGGGAGAAAACAAAATCTTCACTCGTTAACCCAATAGGAAATTCCTTCTTGGGTCGAGGGTGAGACTGATTTTTAAATCACAAGCAGGGCTACCTCATGAGACTGTGAGCCCGACTTTCTGCCTTCTGACCAGCAACACATCTCTCTACTTCTTTCCTTCTTCAACCTCTCCTACTGCCTTCTCACTTTCTACCCCTCTCCCTCTAACTGCGTCCCTACTTTCCAAGTGTGTTTCCCTCTATGTGCTAACTGAGGGTTAGTGTATGCGTGCATCATGACCTGTATTCATAGACCAGTGCAGATTGCTATTGTCATCAACCTGCTACAGGCTGGGCTAATGTTAATGCTAACCACAGCTAGCCCAGGGTAGGCCACGGAGGACCCTGCCAGTTTCGGTACCTGATCAGTAGTTACATTTAGCTCCAGGGTAGGAAGGAAATAGTTATAGCTTCTCTGGGAGGGAGATAATTACACTGGGGAAACCCTGAGTGCCACAAGCTGGCATGGCTACACAGTACACACACACACATACGCTAACTACCTTCAGAGAAAGTGATGGGGAAACCCAGAATGTCTGCATGTGTCAGGAATGAGGATGTTGATGCAATGTTCTAGCATGAGTGAATGAAGTGTTGCAGAAACAGAAATGTGACTTATGAGTTAATTCATAGAGCATTGCTGCTATTTTCTATTCCCCTCCCCCTCTCTCAGGTCCAATAGTAGGTGTTGGAGACTCAACACCAGGGTTGGGGTCAGTTTGAATTGAAGTCGATTAATGCAGGAAGGATTGGCATTTTGAAATTAACTAATAGAAAAACATTGGAATAATATTTTCTCAATTTTGGGTTTACTGAGAAGCCAATGTTTTTCAATTATTGAATTGGAATTTCAGTTTACTTCCTGAATTCACTGACTTAAATTAGAACTGACCCCAACCCTGACGTGTTTAGTCTCTAACGCCTACAATTTACCCAACCCTGACGTGTTTAGTCTCTAACGCCTACAATTTACCCAACCCTGAACAGTCAGGGTTGCTTCTGACCAGAATATTGGCTGTCATAATCAGTTAATTTCCAGAAGATTCTAGATGTTAATTGCCACCATTCGTTGACACCCACAGTTTTTAGCCGGTCATCTTTTGTCTTAGCTATTAGGGTAGTCAGTTCCAACATTCACTTTCCTTCCCGGACATCTTAATTGGACCACAGGGAGAACTGCTGGTTAAAAGGGATAAGAGGGCGGGGAAACACGAGGGAGAGATTGGGGCGGACGAAGAGACGGAGAAAGAGAAAGAGAGAGAGAGGTGGGTGGGGAAATCCCAAAGCTGTCCGTCTAAAGCTCCAGTTCGGATTGTTATGACACGTCAAGAGCTGGCCACGCAACAGGCATGTTCACCTCTTCTCAGGAACACGCTACTGATGCTAGATAACTACATCACTTGTGTTTGAGATTGTTTTATTGGAAACCGCTCTGATACGAACAGACGTCACATTACGCAGGCTTTGAAAAACGAAGCTCTGGAGTGCAATTAATGTTTCTACAACGATTTGCTTTTCTTCATCTCTGCTCTCTTTTGTTTTTGATGTACAGGTTTCGCACGAGGGGGGGATCCTGGTATGCCGGAGCCCAACATCCTGAGGTGCGCTGTGTCTGTCGGTCCATCTCTGTGTGTGTCTGTCTGTTTTTGGTTTGGCCATCTGATACAGGGAATGTTAAGTTGGCTGATGTTGTACATGCCGTAACCAGTTGTGCTATTTGGTTTGTTTTTGTTTGTAACTTTTTTTTGTAACTTATTTTGTACATAATGTTGCAAACCATCAAACAAGCAAAGCGTCAATGCACAATTAAGATTGAATCCTACTACACTGGCTCCGACACTCGTCAGATGTGGCAGGACTTGAAAACTATTACGGACTACAAAGGGAAACCCAGACGCGAGCTGCCCAGTGACTCAAGCCTACCAGACGAGCTTAATTCCTTTTATGCTCGCCTCATTGTTCTACTTTGTGTTATTTTACTTTAGTTTATTTGGTAAATATGTTCTTAACTCTTCTTGAACTGCACTGTTGGTTATGGGGTTGTATGTAAGCATTTCACGGTAAGGTCTACACTTGTTGTATTCGGTGCGTGACAACGTTTGATTTGATTTGAATACGGTATCAGGACGCTGGTCAAAGTAGTTAAATACATAAGGAATAGTGTGCCAATGGTTCTGGTCAAAGTAGTGCATTTATATAGGGAATAGGTAGCAATACCATAAATAAGATTGTTTACTCAGGCTGTTTTCCATTGAAAGAAATGGTCATGGTTACTGTCTAAGTGGGTGTTTCTACTCACGTGTGAGCATGCTTTTCCTGCCTGATATCATGGTTCCTCAGTAATATCTGACATGCTCACACGAGAGAGGGAATAGCTGGCTCTGCTCTACTTATTGTGCCCACCTGTCCCGGCCAGAAAAAAATTGACAGTGAGATGTCTCACTCTGTGGCACCCCCTAGATGAGGGAGTGGGGTGTCTTGCTTTCTCTACCATCTCTGGCCATGCCATTAAGACAAAATGTAACCTCTGACCTTGTTTTCTCTCTTCCAGTCTGCTGTGGGGCTGAGGACAACCCTGACCCACCCAATCACCTCCTCCCACAATGGTCATGTGACTCCCAGCTGTCACCACGGAAGTGGATGCCATCTTTCCCTCAACAATTTCTATATGGCCCATAAAGTTTAGGCTGGTTGGAACTTTCTTTGTTACTTCACGTTTGGCTCGGAGACCTGAAGCGCTGAATTCCCTCTCACTCTGAAACACCAAATGGTGGGATGGACATCTTATTCTGAAACTGTACCTTTACTGCTTGGTGACGGACCATTTTTCTCTCATTATGTTTCCTGTCAGTTTGGAAACATGTAAAACCTAGTCTTTTCATTTGGTCATGGATCTGTGTTTGTCTATTTACCTTAAATCATCCTGTATAAAATGTCTGCCTGTTGGTTAAAAATGTACCTGAGTTTGTCTATAAATCACATTTTGAGAGATTACTGTTTGTTTGGTTTGATTTTTGATTTATACTGTGACATTTTTCATGGAACTTATACATTTTTATGGGACTAATAGTAGCCTAAAGCCACCTGTTAAACGGTAAAAAAACAAACATTTTATTTAATTTCTCATTAACACAACCAGTCATGATGTTTTCATCTTATTAATTAACCATGTTTCCATCCAACCTTTTTATGTAAAGTACATGTCGGGCAAAAAATGTCATGACTGGCCTTATGGAAACAGAACATTTATCGGTCAACTTTCCAAATGTCGACAAAGCAAAATACGCTAGACAAAGTGATCTTTTTGTGTCTGTAAAATTAATTTTGTGAGAAATGGTGGTGGAAACACCTTTATGCGCAAATATTTATATGATAACCCATATCGAAGTAAAGTTGAAGTCACGGGATGTTATGGTGTGTGGTCCTCGAACTACGACTTGGGAAAATGTGCATTTTATTAGCCTACAGATGAAATCACTTACAGTACATTTGGAAAGTATTCAGACCCCTTGACTTTTTTCTCATGTTAAGTTACAGCCTTATTCTAAAATGTATTAAATCATTTGTTTCCCTCATCAAGCTACACACACTACCCCATGACAAAGTAAAAACAGGTTTTTAAAAATGTTTGCAAATGTATTTGTTTTATTTTTTTACATTTCAAACCCTTAGCCATGAGACTTGAAATTTGAGCTCAGGTACATCCTGTTTCCATTGATAGTCCTTTAGATGTGTCAACAACTAGATTGGAGAACACCTGTGGTAAATTCAATTGATTGGACATGATTTGGAAAGGCACACGCCTGTCTATTTAAGGTCCCACAGTTGACTGCATGTCAGAGCAAAAACCATGAGGTGGAAGGAATTGTCCGTAGAGCTCCGAGACATGATTGTGTTGAGGCACAGATCTGGGGGAGGGTTCCAAAATAATTATGTAGCATTGAAGGTCCCCAAGAACACAGTGGCTTCCATCATTCTTAAATGGAAGACGTTTGGAACCACCAAGACTCTTCCTATACCTGGCCGTCCGGCCAAACTGAGCAATCGGGGGAGAAGGGCCTTGGTCAGGGAGATGACCAAGAACCCGATGGTCAATGACAGAGCTCCAGAGTTCCTCTGGAGATGGGAGAACCGTCCAGAAGGACAACCATCTCTGCAGCAATCCACCAATCAGGCCTTTATGGTAAAGTGGTCAGCTGGAAGCCATTCCTCAGTAAAAGTCACATGACAGTCTGCTTGGACTTTGCCAAAAGGCACCTAAAGAACTCTGACCATGAGAAACAAGATTCTCTGGTCAGAATGAATGCCAACCGTCACCTCTGGAGGAAACCTGACACCATCCCCACGGTGAAGCGTGGTGGCAGCATCATGCTGTGGGGATGTTTTTCAGGGACTGGGAGATAAGACAGGATCGAGGGAAAGATTAACGGAGCAAAGAACAAAGAGATGAACGGAACAAAGAGATCCTTGATGAAAACCTGCTCCAGAGCGCTCTGGACCTCACACTGGGGCGAAGGTTCACCTAACAGGACAATGACCCTAAGCACACAGCCAAGACTACGCAGAAGTGACCTCGGGACAAGTCTCTGAATGTACTTGAGTGGGCCAGCCAGGGCCTGGACTTGAACCCAATCTAACATCTCTGGAGAGACCTGAAAATAGCTGTGCAGTGTCGCTCCCCATCCAACCTGACAGAGCCTGAGAGGATTTGCAGAGAAGAATGGGAGAAGCTCCCCAAATACAGGTGTGCCAAGCTTGTAGTGTTATACCCAAGAAGTCTCAAGGCTGTAATTGCTGCCAAAGGTGCTTCAACTAAGTACTGAAAACTTCTGTAAATTTGATATACTGCATAAATAAATACAAAATTTTGAAAAAAATCTAAAAACCTGTATTTTCTGTCATTATGGGGTATTGTGTGTAGATAGTCCCCCCTAATTAATTGAATCAATTTCTCATGTAGACGAGCCTACCCGCACTGTATCTGCGAGCTTTTGGCTAGAGCGCATGACACCAGACCAGAGTAGGCACATTTGCTATTTAACGCAACAGTTTTTGTGACAAAACTATCGGTAGAGTTGAAAATGCGATGGAAACACATTGAACTTTAGATTTTTATTCAGTATATGAGAACTTAATTGAAAAACACCACTGGTGGGAAAACGAAATCTCTCCAGTTGGATGGAAACCTTGCTACTGTCAAAGAAATAACTTAAAATAGGCTACCTTCGCATGTTCGTCCACTCAAATGATTCCATGCACTCGTGCCGTTTGATAAATGGAAAAAAGCATCTGTTAAAAAATACCAAAAAGTGTAATTTGGCGATTGTCATTGAGTCAACGCTTTCTTGTCGCCTGAATTAATGTATGCGTCTTGCTGACAGAATGACACCTACCGATAAGTGGAAATTGATTTTTTTTTTGTGATGACCACATGTTGTGAAAATAACCATCTTGTTGAAACAATGTTTGGCGAACAACATATGAGCAACACATTTCTCTATTCTCTCAGATACCATTTATTATTCATTTTTATATCCAAAACATTTGTCACAGTTAGAGCTGGGACGATGAACTGACAATTATCGACACCGACCATACTGATCACTTATCGCAGGCATTTTGCTGATATAGTTTATTACGATAAATAGCCTATACTAGAGAAATGTCAAGTTTGAAATGAAATAAGTTTGCTAATATGGTTGGTTGTTAATTGGACAATTGAAGGCTACAACCATCAAACTAGTAGTAGTCACAATCAATGTAGTCACTAATGTACTGTAAAGGCACTAAGAGATACATTTAAGTCTGCTTGAAATCCATCAACATGTCATAATTAGAAAAATACATTGAGTCCATTTGTGTGAAAATAAATAACACTATTTGCTATAAAAAATATAAAAATATGTATTTTTATAACAAGTTTCTAGAAAGTTGGGTACAAGAGGCACAAAGCTGCTCGAGATCAAATAAATTAATCAGATTAAATAAATTCAATACATTTTTCATCTCAACCATAAATACATGAATAAATATATAAATAACTGTGTTTTGAAGTTCAGTCAAGTATTACATTCAATAAATAAAAATAAACAGCTGATTCAGAGAATAAGACATCAGTGCAGGTTTTTACTCCAAGCCTGATCTAACACACCTCTGCCCACCATAGTGATGTCATGGTTACTGGCAGCCTTCGCCCCTCTTCTCCATGCGCGGAGGGCTGTGTTGGTGTCGACTAGGAAGTGACGTAGTTCCCTAAGGATGGCGTGAACGCTGGTCTTCCTCTCCCACTCTATCCCTGTAGACACCTCACCCAGCACACGCTCCCTCTCACTGGCAGACAGGTCCTCTACTACCTCAGCAGCCTTCATCTAGAGAAAGACATGATACATTAGGTCATCTGATGTGTCACAAGATTTTGCTCAATTTTAGGTATCTGGTGGAACTAAAGCAAGTCTGGGAAAATCTGCCCACAATGAAAGTCAACTTTCTAAAGAAAAGGGTATTTAAAGGGCCAATCTACAGTTGCTTCATCCATTTTAGGACCTATAAATAAATTATATGTAGTCATTTCTTACTCCAATGTTTGTAAAATAAAAAATAAAATAAAAATTACATTTAATTTTGATATCATGGATGGTCAGTCCTTGCATCCATAGCTCTGTCTATGAATTTGATAGTTACATTTTTCCAGGCCCATCCCTCAGCTCTTTACCAAAACAGTGGCGGTGAGGAGGTTTGTTATTGTCTCAACTGCAGATTGCACCTTTAAGTAGTATAATGAAGTAGTATAATGATTGTATTTAAGTAGTACTATAACATAATATAACTATTACATACCTTGTCTTTGAACAGGCCTATCAAGACAGTAGTCTGGTGCATGACAGAGGGGAACAGGGTGGATTGTGGGTATTCAGCCTGAACGTGCTGGAGAAGAACATGATACACCTGCAGACCATGACTGATCTTCTGCAGACATGCCTCCTATAGGAGGGGACAACAAATACTTTCAATCAATTAATCAACAAAAAAAAGTGATCCCTAGATTCATCTAGAAGGAAGAAACTAGGAGAGAAACCAGACTCAAAATGTCAGCCAGTAAAGATGTCTGCATGATGCTGCCTCAAGGTTTAATTTCTAGGATTTTTCATTTAGATCACAAAAGGAATAGCTTGGCTTCATGATTTGGACTTAATTCCAGACACAGGTCTTAGCCATTCATTCAACTTTATCTATACCTTGTTGTAGTTTGAGGTGGAGCAGGGGGTCTTGGAGAGGTGTGTGGGGATGGAAGGGACCTGGTACTGTATGAATGATGACATCTCTTCCACTGGCTTCTGAAACTCCTCCACAAACTACAACACAAGGAGGAATAAAAGTTATACTTTTCAGATGGTTTAATTTATTATTTTCAAAGTTAGTATTGTTGTTTTCAATTAACAACGTTTGAAGAGCCATTTACAATATAATACAAAGTACATGTAAAACAACTCACCTGTTGGTCTCGGAAGTTGATCACTTCCTGAACGAGCAGCTTGATCACCTTGATCACGTTCGCCCATATCGGCGGCGCGCCCGGTTCACCAGAGAACGATTCGACCGCGAGCTCCTCTCCAGAGGTCCAACCAGGCGCGCTGGGCACTGGACTCCCGTTAACTACCATCACCACGAGCACCGAGAGGAGTGAGAGGTCTGAATGAAGGAGGAGAGCAAGAGAGGAGTTAGTGATAAAATACAAAACACAACCCAGTTTATTTGACCAGGTAGAACGGTAGAATAGTGTGACGTCCGACTTACAGTGTGTAGAAGTCATGTCCCAGTTAATTGTTTTGTCGGTGCTGTGTCCAGTGACTCTTGAGTGATGCTGAAGTTGGTAGGCTACTTGTTTGTCTGACCAATGCTACATGCGCAAGCATTTATAAACTTACACATTACAAGTGTTTCCTCATCTCCTTCCCCTCACCCCTCCCCTCTCCTTTTTTATCATCACTCCATCATTATCAGTCAGAGATATTGTCTTAGTCACTAATGACACTCTACTCCTACATAGTGCACTAGTTTTGACCAGGGCTAGGACTTTGGGGCTAGAGCTCTGGTCAAAAGTAGTGAACAAGGGAATAGGGTGCAATTTGGGACAGAACTTACAAAAATATTACTACAGGAAGTCTCTAATGGAGAGATATTACTCTGTCATCATATAACCTGTAACGTTACACATGTTACACCAGGTCTCTACTCTGCACCATGGAACACTCAGACAGGTAATCAAGCCTAATAATCTAGAATGTAAGGTTGGGGTAGTTCTCTCAATGCACGTGTTTAATCAAATTCAAGAATTAAGTTCCGTTCATTCTTGTAGTCTGTATATTTATGCAACTCAATGAGAGGTAGAAGAGATGTGAGGATAGGGAGGAAGAGACAAGATAAAGAGAGGAGAGGTGAGGAGAGAGGAATAAAGGTGTGTCCGTTGTCTTGTAATATGGGGCTGCACCCCAGACCCACAAATTATTCATAATCTAATAGTGCTGTTTTGTGCTGTCATCAGGGCGCAACAAGTCTAGTGGTTGAGAACATCATGGGGCAGTTTCACTTCACTAAGAAAATTCCCAGAAAACCCCTCTTAAGTGTCCTTCTTTTCGAAAGACATTAATGCAGTGCATTAAGTATTCAGACCCTTTCACCTTTTCCACATTTTGTTACGTTACAGTTTTATTCTAAAATTGATTAAATAAAACATTGTCCCCATCAATCTACACACAATGCCCCATAATGAGAAAGTAAAAATAGGTTTTACGAAATTTTTGCAAATGTATTAAAAATACAAAATGGAAATATCACATTTACAGAAGTATTCAGACTAGTGGTCCAATCCTGCATCGAGATTTAGGGAATTATTAAAAGTAACAGCGACAGTAAAACTGTATTTCACACTATGATGGTTAAACTTTGCAATTGATCGGCGGTTCACATGGGTGCCGAAACGTGGGGGGTGATCCTTACGGTTTTACTGCCGCTGTTACTTTTTAAAGTAATAATTCCCTAAATCTCGATGCAGGGTTGCAGTGAAAAGATAAAGACAAGACAGATAGATGCGTGCTGTGTTCTACTCTGACGCCTGAAGGTTGATTTGAATTTTTTTTTAAAGCGGTTGCGTGTACTGTTCACGTGAACGGGGCATGTTGAATCCCAACGAATCAATCCTGGACGCTTGCGTTGCAAAGAAGAAAAAAGAGCAGTGACAGCCATGGCTAGCGGTGAAGCTGAAGAACTGGAAAAGCCTCTCGCTTCATTCAAGTCTCATGTATGGGAGCATTTTGGCTTCCCTGTCAAGTATGATGACGGAAGAAGGGTGGTGGACAACACCATTACGGTGTGTAGGCATTGTGCCACAAGAAAGCGGTATGATCATGGCCACACATTTAAAGCGTCATCAGCCTGGTGTGTCAGTGACGGGAGCCAACTCAGCCAAGAAACAACAACTTCTCACTGCGACATTTAAGCAGCCCTTTCCTGCAGAATCAGACCAGACTAATGCCATCACCAAATCTATTGTGATGTTTATCGCTGCAGACATGAGTCCACATTATGTTGTGGAAAACAAAACTTAAAATACGGTGAAAGTGCTTGAGCCACGCTACGAAATCCCCTGGCGCACCCACTTCAGTATGAAGATCGTGCCAGATCTTTATGAACAGGAAAATATCATAATTGAGCACTGAAACGGCACTGTCTGTGTCTATGATCCTACCTCTGAAAACAAGGATTCTACAATCCATGTCCCCAAGTGAGGAAGACCACACCATCACTAGAGATGCCAAGGCTGCCATTAGAGAGGACCTGAACCCCAGATACCCCCCTAATGTACAGGACTACCTTCATAGATCTACTGCACCGGATCCAAGGTTCAAGTCCCTGTCTCCTCAACTAGACCCTGCCCTACGCTGGAAAACATACAGTGAGCTCACCACTGAGATTGTGGCCACTGAAGAGGTAAAACAATAAATAAGAGTGAATTACTTACATAGTAAATATACTGCAGTCGAATCTTAGTCAATGCTATTGCTATTAGAATCATCCATTTTAAATGTGGAATTACAATGGCTTATTAAAAGTTATTTATACAATTATAGTTCTATGAAATATGAAAATAAATAATTAGTTTAATAGATCAAGTCATTTTTTTCTGCAGGGTCAAGCCACAGAGCCAACAGGAGCAGACTCAGAGGCATCTCCTCCACAAAATACATTTGGCCACGAAGGAGCTTTACGGGGAGACCTTTATGAGCAAGGACACAAGCAAGAGGGTATTCTCCACAGCAGGGGCCATAGTGACTGCAAAGAGGTCGACCCTCTCCCAGACTATGTAGACATTCTCATCTTTTTGAAAAATTATTTGAAGTTATAAGGTCAGGTCTGCTTTGCTTTCTTTCTTTACTTTTTTTTAATGCCAATTCCCTACCACAGCATGCCAATTCCCTGTCACAGCATGCCAATTCCCTATCACAGCATGCCAATTCCCTATCACAGCATGCCAATTCCCTATCACCTCCGGCGTACAGGGGGGGTACTGTCACGCCCTGACCATAGAGAGCCCTCGGGGTTCTCCATGGTGTAATAGGTCAGAGGGTGACTCGTGGGGTTTCTAGGTGTTGTGTTTCTGTGTTGGTGTGTGTATGGTTCCCAATTGGAGGCAGCTGATAATCATTGCTTCTAATTGCGGATCATACTTAGTGTGTTCCTTTTCCCACCTGCGATGTGGGATATTGATTTTGTATAGTGCCTATGTGCGCTACGTATTTGCACGTTTGTTAATTCTTTGTTGTTTTGGGAAGTTTCACTTGAATAAAAATGTGGAACTCTACTCACGCTGCACCTTGGTCCATTTATTTATATAACGATCGTGACACGGCCAAAGGTGCTTCAACAAAGTACTAAGTAAAGGGTCGGAATACATGTGATATGTAAATCTGTTTTTGTTTTGTCATTATGGGGTATTGTGTGTAGATGGATGAGGGGAAAAAACAATTTAATCTATTTTAGAATGAGGCTGTAACGTAACTAAATGTGGAAAAAGTGAAGGGGTTTGAATACTTTCCGAATGCACTGTACATTCTCTAGTTGTCAAGGCTCAGGAGAAGACCCAGATGCAGACAGTTTCGAAGTAACAAAGGTTTATTACAAAAATGGGGGCAGGCAAAAGACAGGTCAAGGGCAGGCAGAGGTCAGTAATCCAGAGCAGCCCGAAAGGTACAGAATGGCAGACAGGCTCAGGGTCAGGGCAGGCAGAGGTCAGTAATCCAGGGCAGTGTCACAAGGTACAGAACGGCAGACAGTCTCAGGGTCAGTGCAGGCAGAATGGTCAAAACCGGGAAAACTAGAAAACAGGAACTAGAGAAAGACAGAAGCACGGGGAAAACGCTGGTTAGGCTTGATGAAACAAAACGAACTGGCAACAGAGAACACAGGTATAAATACACTGGGGATAATGGGGAAGATGGGTGACACCTGGAGGGGGTGGAAACAAGCACAAAGACAGGTGAAACAGATCAGGGTGTGACAGTACCCCCCCCCCCCTTCTAGGGGCGACACCTGGCATCCTACCTGGGTGCAGACCTGGTACCGGCGTTGGAACTCAGCGATGAGGCCTGGGTCCAGGATGTCCCTAGTGGGGACCCAGCACCTCTCTTCCAGGCCATAAGCCTCCAGGTACTGGAATCCCCTGCCCCGCAGTCAAACATTCAGGAGTGGCCTTGATGAGACGGGGGAGAGGGGTGTGCCTGGAAACAGGAAACTGTGGGCTGTGGGACATAGGTTTAATTCTAGACATGAAAAGTGGGATGTATACGGAGGGTACGGGGCAACAGAAGATGAACAGCAGGGGAGAAGTTTGAGGGACTCCACCCAGGGGGGCAGATCTCGGGTGGACAGCCAAACGCAAAGCCAGGGTCGGATGGCAGTCCGCTTGTTGCCGATACCTGGAGGTAGTCTTGAGAAGAGCCGACCGGGCTCTCTTCCAGGTATGGCGACAGCGGTGGACAAACATCTGGGCAGAGGATATGCCGACGTCTTCCTCTTGCTCCGGGAAGAGCGGGGGCTGATAACTCAGGGAATGCTCGAAAGGCGAGAGCCCGGTGGCAGAGCAGGGGAGGGTGTTACGGGCGTATTCAACCCACATGAGTTGCTGGCTCCAGGTGGTGGGGTTGTCGGAGACAAGGCAGTGAAGAGTCGTCTCCAGGTCTTGATTGTCTCGCTCCAACTGGCCGTTGGACTGAGGGTGGAGCCCAGTGGACAGGCTGGTCGACGACCCAATGAGTGTGCAGAACGCCTTCCAGAACAGGGATGAGAACTGAGGACCCCGGTTGGAGACCATGTCCACCGTAAG
Organism: Oncorhynchus keta; assembly: GCF_023373465.1. NCBI lineage: Eukaryota > Metazoa > Chordata > Actinopteri > Salmoniformes > Salmonidae > Oncorhynchus > Oncorhynchus keta. The sequence continues at coordinate 23,204,588 of NC_068440.1, read as the reverse complement.
TCCATGGATCCGCAAGATGTGCTGCACCATGAGCTGGTCTGTCTCTTTGGCAGAGGGTAGCTTGGGGAAAGGAAGAAATGGGCGGCTTTGGAAAACCGATCCACTACAGTCAGAATGGTGGTGTTGCCATCAGACAGGGGGATAGAAGTCCAGGGACTGTGAGGGACAGGCAGTGGTTGAAGGAGACCAGCCGGAGCTTGCAGAGGAGTCTTGCTTTGTACACAGATCGTGCAGGCGGTGACAAACTCGGAGACATTAGGAACCATGTTAGGCCACCAAAAGCGTTGCTGCACAAAGGCCAGGGTCCATCGGGAGCCCGGGTGGAAGGTAAGCCTGGAGGAGTGGGCCCACTCCAGGACCGAGGGGGGGACAGCGTCAGGAACAAACATCCATTTATCTGGGCCCCCCGGGGTTCGGCTGGGAACGCTGTGCCTCACAGACCTGCTTCCTTATTCCCCAGCTGAGTGCCGTTGCCAGGCACGAGGTGGGAAGGATGGTCTCAGGGTCCGAGGGTGTAGCAGTGGGGTTATAGCGGCATGACAGCGCATCCGGCTTGATATTCTTGGATCCAAGTCAGTAGGAGAGGGAGAGGTTAAACCGGGTGAAAAGCAGGGCCCACCTAGCTTGCCTGGAATTGAGATGCTTGGCAGTGCGGAGATATTTCAGGTTCTTGTGATCCGTCCACACAATGAACGGATGTTCCGCCCCTCCAACCAGTGTCTCCACTCCTCCAACGCCATCTTCACCACGAGAAGCTCACGATTTCCCACATCGTAATTCCTCTCCTTGGTGTTGATGCGATGGGAGAAGGCACAGGGATGTAACTTGAGGTCCAGGGCAGAACACTGGGATAGGACAACCCCCACTCCGACATCCGAAGCATCGACCTCCATCACGAATTGACGGGATGGGTCAGGATGAACCAATATGGGAGCAGTGGTGAAGCGGTGCTTGAGGTTCCAGAACGCCCAGTCAGCAGCAGGGGACCACGTGAACGGAACCTTGGGAGAGGTGAGAGTAGACAGGGAGGAATCCAGGGTGCTTTAACCCCGGATAAAGAGGCAATATAAGTTGACAAATCCCAGGAAACGTTGCAGCTGCACTCTGGACGTAGGCTGGGGCCGCTCTCACCGTCCCGGGATACATCTGTACATTCCCTGCAGCAATGATGTAACCAAGGAAGGGGATGGAATTTGCATTTCTTCGCTTTCAGAAAAAGCTGGTTCTCCAGGAGGCGCTGGAAGACGTGGAGAACGTGTTCTTGGGCTGAGTGGGAGAAAATGAGGATGTTGTCGAGGTACATGAAGACAAACCGGTTCAACATGTTGCGGAGAACGTCATTAACCAGGGCCTGGAACACAGCTTGGGTATTGGTAATGCCAAGTGGCATGGTCAAGTATTCGTAGTGACCACTGGCCGTGTTGAAGGCAGTCTTCCACTTGTCCCCTTCCTGTATCCACACGAGGTGGTAGGCGTACCGCAGGTCCAACTTGGTGAAAACGGTGGCTCCCTGGAGCGGCTCGAAGGCCGAGGTGATGATGTCATTGAGGCCCCGGTAGTTGACGCCAGTGGGGAGGGAGAAGGACGGATACACCCTGCAGCTAGGGAGTCCTCAATGTAGGTCTCCATAGCCTTGGTCTCCGGACACAACAGAGAGTACAGTCGTCCCCTGGGCGGTGTGGTGCCTGGGAGAAGGTCAGTCACAAAGTCATAGGATCAGTGCAGAGGAAGTGAAGTGGCCCGGGCCTCACTGAACACCTCCTGGGACTCCGCTCAGTCTGCTACGTCCGTCATGGCCAGTTCGTACTGTCAAGGCTCATGAGAAGACCTAGATGCAGACTATTTCAAAGTAACAAAAGTTTATTGCAAAAACAGGGTGGCAGGCAAACAACAGGGCAAGCAGAGGTCAGTAATCCAGAGCAGAGTCCAAAAGGTACAGAACAGCAGGCAGGCTCAGGGCAGGCAGAGGTCAGTAATCCAGGGTGGTGTGACAAGGTACAGAACAGCAGGCAGGCTCAGGGCAGGCAGAGGTCAGTAATCCAGGGTGGTGTGACAAGGTACAGAACAGCAGGCAGGCTCAGGGCAGGCAGAGGTCAGTAATCCAGGGTGGTGTGACAAGGTACAGAACAGCAGGCAGGCTCAGGGCAGGCAGAGGTCAGTAATCCAGGGTGGTGTGACAAGGTACAGAACAGCAGGCAGGCTCAGGGCAGGCAGAGGTCAGTAATCCAGGGTGGTGTGACAAGGTACAGAACAGCAGGCAGGCTCAGGGCAGGCAGAGGTCAGTAATCCAGGGTGGTGTGACAAGGTACAGAACAGCAGGCAGGCTCAGGGCAGGCAGAGGTCAGTAATCCAGAGCAGAGTCCAAAAGGTACAGAACAGCAGGCAGGCTCAGGGCAAGCAGAGGTCAGTAATCCAGGGTGGTGTGACAAGGTACAGAACAGCAGGCAGGCTCAGGGCAAGCAGAGGTCAGTAATCCAGGGTGGTATGACAAGGTACAGAACAGCAGGCAGGCTCAGGGCAAGCAGAGGTCAGTAATCCAGGGTGGTGTGACAAGGTACAGAACAGCAGGCAGGCTCAGGGCAAGCAGAGGTCAGTAATCCAGGGTGGTGTGACAAGGTACAGAACAGCAGGCAGGCTCAGGGCAGGCAGAGGTCAGTAATCCAGGGTGGTGTGACAAGGTACAGAACAGCAGGCAGGCTCAGGGCAAGCAGAGGTCAGTAATCCAGATCAGAGTCCAAAAGGTACAGAACAGCAGGCAGGCTCAGGGCAAGCAGAGGTCAGTAATCCAGGATGGTGTGACAAGGTACAGAACAGCAGGCAGGCTCAGGGCAAGCAGAGGTCAGTAATCCAGGGTGGTGTGACAAGGTACAGAACAGCATGCAGGCTCAGGGCAGGTAGTATAGAGCCTAATGAACCCTGCTCAGGTAGAGCCGAACGAACATTGGCCACCGCTCTGTGAGTGAATCAACTGCTGTGTTAGTTTGCCACGGTGCTTGTATTTGGCCTATAGTTTTAAAAGCTGAATTTATATGGAATCTTTGATTGTTCTTTGGCCTGCATCTGTGGCGGTTTGCTGTGTGATTCTAGTATTCTGCTTTTGACACACACACACACACACACACTGGTTGTCCTAAACATGATGTCCTATAAGAAATGTCCATGCACATGGCAATTGAAAGTCCAAGGTCCAGTGTCTATGATGTCAATTTGTCAGTGTTTGAGGGAACAATTTGACTTCCCTGACGTCTTCTCTCTCAGGATGATACTTAGTCAGGCATAAGTGTTTGAAGAATTCTTTCCTGGGAATCGGCTGGGTTGCGGTTTCAAGTGTCATTCTCAAAGCAACAATTCACTATTAAGATCTGCCCTGGTTAGATTTCACAGTTCCAGTCAATTCAGAAAGTACGCCAAACTGACTAGAATTTAAATGGAATTGACACCGACCCTATTACGAGGACACATTCATATCCACACTAATGTAACACTATCAGTTCAGGTTTGTTATGTTATTAAAGCATTCCTGTGGTTAGTTTTGTTTGTATTAAATTGTAGTGTTAGTGTCTACTTGTGGGGCTGAGACCCTGAGTCAAAGTAAAACACATGTCTCCCCCCTCCTAGAATGCAGACACTTCTCCTGAAGAGCTGAACACTTAAGGCCCTAATTTTGCTAGATCAAAGTATGTGTGTAATGGTGGGGATATAAAGTCATCACATAAGTTGCTATTGTATTTATAACTGCATATTCTGATAAACTTAGTCAGCCAGTTGCACTTTCCTTATCTACATTATTTCCTGTCCTCTCATGCTCTTACAAACTCTCTATTCTCTGTTTTTTTCTCTCTTTACGTATTCTCGGAAAACTCTGGCAGTCTGTGACGGGCTCCGATTCCACAGAACTACTAGGCTTGTGTCAAGAAGCTTGCGTAATCACTTAATGAAATCCTCATTGATTTATACAGTATCTCTTTCTCAGAATATGTTTTCCCCCTCTCTGCCCCCCATTGTATTGCTCTTCCAATTCATGACTCTGTGTAAAAACTCAACTCAGAGATTCTGTGCTAAGTAGTTGAACACTGACTGTGTCTACAGAGGGGAGATGTAGGCCCTTATCCAGAAACAGCCCCTATGCAATTAACACTTCCCTAGACACTAGGCATTTCCCATAGTCCCTACTAGGAGTAGTTAGTGGTAGACTAGGACTAGTTAGTAGTAGACTAGGAGTAAGAGTAGTTAGTGGTGGACTCGTTGTAATACAATATTAGTAGTACACTGTTTCAGTAAGTAGAGGGTGAGTGTGACTGGGTAAAAGTTAGGAGAGGAAAACCATAGTCAGCAGTTTATAATAACTAGAGTAACTAGAGAGTTGCTGTGATCATAGGAGAGATGGCGAAATTGAGGGATGCAGAGAAAGAATGGTTTAATAGGGAAGCGAGAGATACAGTAGGAGTGATCTAGGATCAATTTTGCCTGTTAGATCACAATAAATACAATTGCATTGACAGAGGGGACCTGATCCTAGATCAGCACTCCTACTCTGAGACGCTACTAGTCACAGACACATCAAAGGTCTGTCTGGATGCATACCACTGCTGCACTATTTGGTGAGATAAGTGTCTTCCAGTAGTGATCGCTAGAGGGCAATGAAGCATTTCACCTAAATAAATGATAACCATACATGACCTCAACCTCTACAGTCGAGCAGGGACATCTACTGGTCAAAGAGATAGACTGCAGCTCTGCACCCACCACAGCAGAACTGACCCCAAGACCTGAGAGGATGGTGTGTGTGTGGAGATAGTAACACAAGCATTTGGCTGCACATGCTTTAACATCTGCTAAACAGTGTATGTGACCAATAAATGTTGATGTGTGTGTGTGTGTGTGTGTAACAATGAGGAAAATATTTATGGTTAATAGATAATGGTTTATAGTGTGTCTTCTAGAATGGGTCAACATCTCAGTCTGTTCCATTTTTAGAATCTTCATGTGTTCCATCAGAAGCTTAAGGCTCTTCTCCTCCTCACTGCTCTCTTTTCTCCTCTCCGCTGCTCTATCCTCTCCTCCCCGCTGCTCTATCCTCTCCTCTCCGCTGCTTTATCCTCTCCTCTCCTCTCCGCTGCTCTATCCTCTCCTCTCCTCCCCGCTGCTCTATCCTCTCCTCTCCGCTGCTCTATCCTCTCCTCTCCGCTGCTCTATCCTCTCCTCTCCTCTGCTCTCTCCTCTCCTCTCCGCTGCTCTATCCTCTCCTCTCCGCTGCTCTATCCTCTCCTCTCCGCTGCTCTATTCTCTCCTCTCCGCTGCTCTATCCTCTCCTCTCCTCTCCGCTGCTCTATCCTCTCCTCTCCTCCCCGCTGCTCTATCCTCTCTCCTCTCCGCTGCTCTATCCTCTCCTCTCCTCCCCGCTGCTCTATCCTCTCCTCTCCGCTGCTCTATCCTCTCCTCTCCTCTCCGCTGCTCTATCCTCTCCTCTCCGCTGCTCTATCCTCTCCTCCCCGCTGCTCTATCCTCTCCTCTCCTCCCCGCTGCTCTATCCTCTCCTCTCCGCTGCTCTATCCTCTCCTCTCCTCCCCGCTGCTCTATCCTCTCCTCTCCGCTGCTCTATCCTCTCCTCTCCACTGCCCTATCCTCTCCTCTCCTCCCCGCTGCTCTATCCTCTCCTCTGCTCTATCCTCTCCTCTCCTCTCCGCTGCTCTATCCTCTCCTCTCCTCCCCGCTGCTCTATCCTCTCCTCTCCGCTGCTCTATCCTCTCCTCTCCGCTGCTCTATCCTCTCCTCCTCTGCTGCTCTATCCTCTCCTCTCCTCTCCGCTGCTCTATCCTCTCCTCTCCTCTCCGCTGCTCTATCCTCTCCTCTCCTCCCCTCTCTGCTCTATCCTCTCCTCTCCGCTGCTCTATCCTCTCCCTCTCTGCTGCTCTATCCTCTCCTCTCCTCCGCTGCTCTATCCTCTCCTCTCCTCTCCGCTGCTCTATCCTCTCCTCTCCGCTGCTCCTCTCTGTCCTCTCCGCTGCTCCTATCCTCTCCTCTCCTCCCCTGCTGCTCTATCCTCTCCTCCTCTCTATCCTCTCCTCTCTGCTCTCTATCCTCCGCTGCTCTATCCTCCTCCTCTCCGCTGCTCTATCCTCTCCTCTCCTCTCCGCTGCTCAATCCTCTCCTCTCCTCCCCGCTCCTCTCCTCTCCTCTCCTCTCTGCTCTATCCTCTCCTCTCCTCCCCGCTGCTCTATCCTCTCCTCTCCGCTGCTCTATCCTCTCCTCTCCTCTCCTGCTCTATCCTCTCCTCTCCGCTGCTCTATCCTCTCCTCTCCTCTCCGCTGCTCTATCCTCTCCTCTCCGCTCCTATCCTGCTCTATCCTCTCCCGCTGCTCTATCCTCTCCTCTCCTCCCCGCTGCTCTATCCTCTCTCTCCGCTGCTGCTCTATCCTCTCCTCTCCGCTCTCCGCTGCTCTATCCTCTCCTCTCCTCTCCGCTGCTCTATCCTATCCTCTCCTCTCCGCTGCTCTATCCTATCCTCTCCGCTGCTCTATCCTCTCCTCTCCGCTGCTCTATCCTCTCCTCTCCGCTGCTCTATCCTCTCCTCTCCGCTGCTCTATCCTCTCCTCTCCGCTGCTCTATCCTCTCCTCTCCGCTGCTCTATCCTCTCCTCTCCGCTGCTCTATCCTCTCCTCTCCGCTGCTCTATCCTCTCCTCTCCACTGCTCTCTCTTCTCCTCTCCACTGCTCTCTCTCCTCTCCACAGCTCTAACCTCTCCTCTCCACAGCTCTAACCTCTCCTCTCCACAGCTCTAACCTCTCCTCTCCACAGCTCTAACCTCTCCTCTCCACAGCTCTAACCTCTCCTCTCCACAAACCTCTCCTCTCCTCTCCACAGCTCTAACCTCTCCTCTCCACAGCTCTAACCTCTCCTCTCCACAGCTCTAACCTTTCCTCTCCGCTGCTCTCTCTCCTCCTCTCCACTGCTCTCTCTCCTCCTCTCCACTGCTCTCTCTTCTCCTCTCCACTGCTCTAACCTCTCCTCTGCTCTCTCTTCTCCACTGATCTCTCTTCTCCTCTCCACTGCTCTTTCTTCCTCTCCACTGCTCTTTCTTCCTCTCCACTGCTCTAACCTCTCCTCTCCACTGCTCTTTCTTCCTCTCCACTGCTCTAACCTCTCCTCTCCACTGCTCTAACCTCTCCTCTCCACTGCTCTTTCTTCCTCTCCACTGCTCTAACCTCTCCTCTCCACTGCTCTAACCTCTCCACTGCTCTTTCTTCCTCTCCACTGCTCTAACGTCTCCACTGCTCTTTCTTCCTCTCCACTGCTCTAACCGCTCCTCTCTACTGCTCTTTCTTCCTCTCCACTGCTCTTTCTTCCTCTCCACTGCTCTTTCTTCCTCTCCACTGCTCTAACCGCTCCTCTCCACTGCTCTTTCTTCCTCTCCACTGCTCTTTCTTCCTCTCCACTGCTCTAACCGCTCCTCTCTACTGCTCTTTCTTCCTCTCCACTGCTCTTTCTTCCTCTCTACTGCTCTTTCTTCCTCTCCACTGCTCTTTCTTCCTCTCCACTGCTCTAACCTCTCCTCTCCACTGCTCTCTCTTCTCCTCTCCACTGCTCTTTCTTCCTCTCCACTGCTCTCTCTTCTCCCCACTGCTCTCTTCTGCTCTCCACTGCTCTAACCTCTCCTTTCCCCTGCTCTCTATTCTCTCCACTGCTCTCTCCTCTATCCTCTTTTCCTCCCCACTGCTCTCCATTCCTTCTTCTGTCCTCTCCTTTTCCCTCCTCTCCACTCGTTTTTCTCCAGTGTTCAGATGGAAGTGAATTGTATCCACGCCCCAGTAGCCACATGCACTTTTCAATATTTAATCAAGTTTGTTTGAAGAGCTCTATGATGGAAAATAGGTTTACTCCTGTTCTCGCTCTTTCTCTCACCCCTCCTCCTCTAGTCTCTCTCCCTCTTCTCCCAGTCTCCCCACGCTCTCTGTACAGTACATACAGACCAAGCCATAATACCACATACAACACCTAAACCCAAAATCTCTCTGGTCTGAGTGAGTATGGGCCTAACTGACCCCTAACCCCGCTGGTCTGACCATAGCCTTACGTAGGCTAAATCCTGATTCTCTACCCTTCTCTCAAAGTGTGCACGTGTACACTCCATCATGGATTTATCAATGGTGGAAACTCCCTCCAGTCAATACTTAGACCAATCCAATGGTTTTAAATCCACGATGGGAGTGTGCAAGTGCATGCTTTCGGAGAAGTGTGGAGAATTGGGATGCAGCGTTTGTGCACTTGTTGTGAGATCCAAACTAGCCACTACCCAGAGTGCACTGGGACAACGTTGAGACACGGAGAGTATGTAGGGTGAAAGACTCAAATACACTTACATAAACTAGAAATGGGCTGTGTGTGCGTGTGTAATCAGAGTGGCTGAAAATGGCCAATTATGTGAGATTAAGACTCTTATCAGGATAACACACTACATCTCAGTTATACAACACACACCTACTGGCCTATTGTATTGACTTCAGTCCATTCACTCAGACCTGTGTGTGTATGTATGTATGTATGTATGTATGTATGTATGTATGTATGTATGTATGTATGTATGTATGTGTGTGTGTGTGTAGGTTTAGAGTAGATTTCATAGCTCTCACACTTACACCTGAAGGTGTAGCCTAATGGCCCTTTGTTTACCTATCGAAATTTGAGCCGCAGGTGAGGCGATGACGTAGCCTCCAGTTCGTCCTTTCCACCATTTTGTTTCTAAATGCAACAGAAAAGACAGAATTTACAAGTCTTTAATACAACATTTATACACAGGCCCTCATTCGTCAACATAAAAACGCAGCCTAAATGTGTTAATATTATCAAGATTAATCTCATTCGGATTTTAAAAAACGGGGATATGTTAAATCGAAAATGTATTGGATGTTTAGCAAGGTGCTACGACTCCTCTACGTCTGACAGATGGAAATTATGCAATGATGTTCTTCTGCACCTGCAAGTCCCCCTCCCCTGCACACACACATAACACATTGATAGTACAAGGGAGGAGGACATTCGGGTGGAGCAGCGTTGCGTGCTGCAGCGGAAACTCTGTAGGTCGTTAACGCGCGCGGTTCGTCTGTTGCAGAACAGGTGTAGGTCGGTGTGTGTGTGAATAAGAGAGGCGACAATGAGCCGTAGCTGGTGTATCTGTGTGTGAGAGGAGCAGGAGTAGAAGAGAGAAAGAGAGAGACAGACAGACATGGAGGACTCTGAGTCCGGTGGGGAAGATGGTATGGTCGGCGGCTGGCGGTGGAATAACCGAAACACCGGGGCTCGAGACCAGACTCAGCTAAGGCAGAAGATCCGGGATTTACCGGGACTGTTGAAACATGGACTGCACCTAAGGAAGAAAAGCGTGAGTATCGACAGAAAAATGTCCCTTCCTTGTGTGTGTTCGGGTTATTCTTTACCGTCGAGTTACCTATCTCTGTCACGATTCACCTAGATGTGCTGTTGTTCCACACACGACCTCACTGTACCACCGTGTGTGTACGCTCGTGCTCTACAGGCTCCGGCCATTCATTGGTTACGTCCAGAATGTGTTTTTTGATGCCGTACCTATGCAGTAGCCAAGGCAACACATGTCTTGGTCCAGTCTTGAATCAGTTTCACCAGAGATGTCACTTGCCCATTCATGTAGCCTACTGCAATGCCCCCTTGGATTCTAGGGAGCGAATATGTTATGACAATGGTACTAAAGGTGTTTCTCAACTCTCCTCAAGTGGGTGTGTGTGTGTGTGTGTGTGTGTGTGTGTGTGTGTGTGTGTGTGTGTGTGTGTTGAAGCGTGAAGGTATGGTAGCTCTGCTAAGACCTGTCCTGGAGGAGGGAAGGACACACACCTAACCTACACACACAATAATAAAGAACTGAATGACTGTCCAAGGTGTGAGCCCAGGGTTTGAAGGAAAGGCTGTGAAGAGACTAAACAAGAGATTAGGTCTGTCCTGACATGTTCAGCAATCTAATTAATAGTTGTATAACACAGATGAAAGCATAGAGATCTTGTGATGTATGTTTTAGAGGTGTTATCAGACAACAGCTGTAGTAGAAAGATCACAGTCGGAAGGTGTCAAGTCTGTGTTTGTCCTAAAGGGATGTTTTCATGAGTGTGTGTGGTTGATTTCATGTTTCCATTTTGACTCCCCTGTGTTACGGATCTACCAGAGAGCAACACAAGATGAGTTTGTGTGTGTGTGTGTGCCCAGTGTGTATGTATTAGAGGTCTTAATGGGTCACCCAAGACCTGAACCAGGACCTGAGCAGGTCCAAAATACAAACTTTTCCCTTGGGTCGGATCCTGTTTGATTGTCATCAGGTCTCGGGTTTATGTAACTACAGCTGATAGGCCCGACTGGACCTGACCACGGCTCTGCATAGCCTATAGCATATTTATTTTATGCTAATAACATGCTGACCATTGCGGCTCCATGTGTGCATCTGCATGTTGATTTTGTCTATCCCCACCAGATGCTTTCCATGGTACGCAGGTTAAAATACCAAAACCAACTGTGAACCAACTATATTCATTTGGGGACAGGTTGAAACACACACAAAACATTAATGGATTTTTAGCTCATTTGTCCTTGGAGATAAACATTGGTTTGTTATTCTACCTGAAATGCATGTCTTTTTTTTTTTTTTGCTGGGTCTTTGTAGAATTTTTACCCATGTTGAGTCATACCAAATCGTATGTGCTCTACTCCAACAATTAATCCACAGATGAAAAGGGGAAACCTAGTTTGTTTTTACGGTACTGTGTACTGTCACCGGACGCTCTGGATTGCAGAGGCGCACTCTAGGCCTGGTGCGTGGTGCCGGCACTGGTCGTACCGGGCTGGGGACACGCACCTCAGGGCGAGTGCGGGGAGGAGGAACAGGATGTACTGAACTCTGGAGGCGCACTTGAGGAAGAGTGCGAGGAGTAGGAACAGGACACACCGGGTTGTGAAAGTACACTGGAGACCTGGTGTGTATAGCCGGCATCAATTGTTCCGAAACTTTAACACATGTTTCAGGATGAGTACGAGGAACTGACACAGGTGGCATCGGACAGCTAACACACTCCTCAGGGTGAATGCCGTGCATACTATGCCAAACCAACAGCTCTCTCTCTTCACTCTCCTCCAATCTGTCCAATCTCAGACCCCCAAATTTTTCTTGGGGTTTCTGTGGCCTACCTCCCAGACATCGTTGCTGTCCTCTCTTACTTCGCCGTTCCTCCTGCGCTGTTTCCACCTGCCTCCATTGTAGGCGATCCTCTCCTGCCAAAATCTCCTCCCAGCCACATTATGACTGACTTGTGATCGTTGCCCTTGATATTTTGGTTGTATTGACAATCCCAGCCTTAGTTACATCTGCGATTCACAACCTGATAGCAATCTTTTTTGGACTACCAAGAAATGTATTGGTGAATTAGATGGATGCAGTTCAATGCATGATTCATATATCTGCCAACAATGCCTTAGTGTACGTCATGGAATGTTGAGTCAAATTTAACCTATTTTTAAAACCTCTTATAAAGTAGTTTTTTTAGCATAAACTGGGAATTTGATATTTTTGACTGATATTATGATTGTCTGTTTGATATCTGCAAAGTAGTTAAAACTGTCAGTTCCACTTTAAACTTTGTCACCGGTTACTGTGCTAAACGTGAAATGTTTTTTTGCAATGGAAGTAATAGTTGTACATTTTGATTGGGAAATGCCTTATGGTTGTGTTCTTATGATTGGGACCTACTGGATTATTATGTCTGAGTTTATGGACTGCTTATCCTGTCTTTCCATCGGCCCTATGCACTGGTGCAGTGGTAGCTGGAGAAGTGGATATATTAACATTTTGCCAAAAGGTTTACACATTTCCCACCCAGTGAAGGAAAGGCACCTTGTGTGAAAAATCATGTTTTCCTATGTCTTTTTTAATGAGTTTTCCTATGTCTTTTTTAATGAGTTTTCCTATGTCTTTTTTAATGAGTTTTCCTATGTCTTTTTTAATGAGTTTTCCTATGTCTTTTTTAATGAGTTTTCCTATGTCTTTTTTAATGAGTTTTCCTATGTCTTTTTTAATGAGTTTTCCTATGTCTTTTTTAATGAGTTTTCCTATAGATTTGTCAGATTTTCACTCTCATCCACAACAATGCTTAAACCACATCAATCTGGTTGTGTGGGCCAGTCAGAGCCTGGCTCCCCAGTGGGTGGGCCTCTGTCCATCTAGGCCCATCCATGTCTACGCCCCTGATTCAAACCAGTGCATGATGACAATTGTGCATCACAAATAGCCTACTAAACAACACTTTGGACAAAACTTTTTTGCGTACCCATTGTTGCCTTAGTTAGCATTTACTGGTAGATATCATAAGTTGAAACGTCTTTCCTACCCTACCGGCTACCGATGTCATTCTTCTGTGAGCTGCTCCATGCCAAAAGCAGTTGAGAGCTGTACACTTGCTGCCTATGTGTGCAGCACCCATGTGAATATATTTCACGTACTTTGCGATTGTGTAGGCTACTTTGTGGATGATTTCTCTATTATACTACATAATTGATAAGTCGTATACCTCCACAACACTACTTTGATACGCATCAGTGGGGATTAAAAAGTGGGTATATGGCTTATACCTGCATATACCCTCAACTAGATCACTGGCCCTTTGTGTTTACAAAAAGTGTACTCTCCTACATTAGTGCGCTGGTATTACGGTCCTTTCAGCATCATGAACCTGTCACATACTGAAGACCTATAGGTTCCCACTGCACTGACCTGTCACATACTGAAGACTTATAGGTTCACCACTGTACTAACCTGTTACACTGAAGGCCTATAGGTTCACCACTGCACTGACCTGTCACATACTGAAGACTTATAGGTTCACCACTGTACTAACCTGTTACACTGAAGGCCTATAGGTTCACCACTGCACTGACCTGTCACATACTGAAGACTTATAGGTTCACCACTGTACTAACCTGTTACATACTGAAGACCTATAGGTTCACCACTGTACTAACCTGTCACACACTGAAGACATATAGGTTCCCACTGTACTAACCTGTTACACTGAAGGCCTATAGGTTCACCACTGTACTAACCTGTTACACTGAAGGCCTATAGGTTCACCACTGTACTAACCTGTCACACACTGAAGACCAATAGGTTCACCACTGTACTAACCTGTCACATACTGAAGACCTATAGGTTCACCACTGTACTAACCTGTCACACACTGAAGCCCTATAGGTTCACCACTGTACTAACCTTTCACACACTGAAGACGTATAGGTTCACCACTGTACTCACCTGTCACACACTGAAGACCTATAGGTTCACCACTGTACTAACCTGTCACATACTGAAGACCTATAGGTTCACCACTGTACTAACCTGTAACACACTGAAGACTTATAGGTTCACCACTGTACTAACCTGTAACACACTGAAGACCTATAGGTTCACCACTGTACTAACCTGTCACACACTGAAGGCCTATAGGTTCACCACTGTACTAACCTGTTACACTGAAGACCTATAGGTTCACCACTGTACTAACCTGTAACACACTGAAGACCTATAGGTTCACCACTGTACTAACCTGTAACACACTGAAGACCTATAGGTTCACCACTGTACTAACCTGTCACACACTGAAGGCCTATAGGTTCACCACTGTCACACATTGAAGACCTATAGGTTCACCACTGTCACATATTGAAGACTTATAGGTTCACCACTGTCACATATTGAAGACTTATAGGTTCACCACTGTCACATATTGAAGACCTATAGGTTCACCACTGTACTAACCTGTCACACACTGAAGACCAATAGGTTCACCACTGTACTAACCTGTAACACACTGAAGACCTATAGGTTCACCACTGTATTAACCTGTCACACACTGAAGACCTATAGGTTCACCACTGTACTAACCTGTCACACACTGAAGGCCTATAGGTTCACCACTGTACTAACCTGTAACACACTGAAGACCTATAGGTTCACCACTGTACTAACCTGTCACACACTGAAGGCCTATAGGTTCACCACTGTACTAACCTGTTACACTGAAGACCTATAGGTTCACCACTGTACTAACCTGTCACACACTGAAGACCAATAGGTTCACCACTGTACTAACCTGTAACACACTGAAGACCTATAGGTTCACCACTGTACTAACCTGTCACACACTGAAGACTTATAGGTTCACCACTGTACTAACCTGTTACACTGAAGGCCTATAGGTTCACCACTGCACTGACCTGTCACATACTGAAGACCTATAGGTTCACCACTGTACTAACCTGTCACATACTGAAGACCTATAGGTTCACCACTGTACTAACCTGTCACACACTGAAGACCTATAGGTTCACCACTGTACTAACCTGTCACACACTGAAGACCAATAGGTTCACCACTGTACTAACCTGTCACACACTGAAGACCTATAGGTTCACCACTGTACTAACCTGTCACACACTGAAGACCAATAGGTTCACCACTGTACTAACCTGTCACATACTGAAGACCTATAGGTTCACCACTGTACTAACCTGTAACACACTGAAGACCTATAGGTTCACCACTGTACTAACCTGTAACACACTGAAGACCTATAGGTTCACCACTGTACTAACCTGTCACACACTGAAGACCTATAGGTTCACCACTGTACTAACCTGTCACACACTGAAGACCTATAGGTTCACCACTGTACTAACCTGTCACATACTGAAGACCTATAGGTTCACCACTGTACTAACCTGTAACACACTGAAGACCTATAGGTTCACCACTGTACTAACCTGTAACACACTGAAGACCTATAGGTTCACCACTGTACTAACCTGTCACACACTGAAGGCCTATAGGTTCACCACTGTACTAACCTGTTACACTGAAGACCTATAGGTTCACCACTGTACTAACCTGTCACACACTGAAGACCAATAGGTTCACCACTGTACTAACCTGTTACACTGAAGGCCTATAGGTTCACCACTGCACTGACCTGTCACATACTGAAGACCTATAGGTTCACCACTGTACTAACCTGTCACATACTGAAGACCTATAGGTTCACCACTGTACTAACCTGTCACACACTGAAGACCTATAGGTTCACCACTGTACTAACCTGTCACACACTGAAGACCAATAGGTTCACCACTGTACTAACCTGTCACACACTGAAGACCTATAGGTTCACCACTGTACTAACCTGTCACACACTGAAGACCAATAGGTTCACCACTGTACTAACCTGTCACATACTGAAGACCTATAGGTTCACCACTGTACTAACCTGTAACACACTGAAGACCTATAGGTTCACCACTGTACTAACCTGTTACACACTGAAGATCTATAGGTTCACCACTGTACTAACCTGTTACACACTGAAGACCTATAGGTTCACCACTGTACTAACCTGTTACATACTGAAGATCTATAGGTTCACCACTGTACTAACCTGTCACACACTGAAGACCAATAGGTTCACCACTGTACTAACCTGTAACACACTGAAGACCTATAGGTTCACCACTGTACTAACCTGTAACACACTGAAGGCCTATAGGTTCACCACTGTCACACATTGAAGACCTATAGGTTCACCACTGTCACACACTGAAGACCTATAGGTTCACCACTGTCACATATTGAAGACTTATAGGTTCACCACTGTCACATATTGAAGACCTATAGGTTCACCACTGTACTAACCTGTCACACACTGAAGACCAATAGGTTCACCACTGTACTAACCTGTAACACACTGAAGACCTATAGGTTCACCACTGTATTAACCTGTCACACACTGAAGACCTATAGGTTCACCACTGTACTAACCTGTCACACACTGAAGGCCTATAGGTTCACCACTGTACTAACCTGTAACACACTGAA
This sequence comes from Oncorhynchus keta, assembly GCF_023373465.1. Taxonomy (NCBI): domain Eukaryota; kingdom Metazoa; phylum Chordata; class Actinopteri; order Salmoniformes; family Salmonidae; genus Oncorhynchus; species Oncorhynchus keta. The sequence continues at coordinate 23,188,657 of NC_068440.1, read as the reverse complement.
GACCTATAGGTTCACCACTGTACTAACCTGTCACACACTGAAGGCCTATAGGTTCACCACTGTACTAACCTGTTACACTGAAGACCTATAGGTTCACCACTGTACTAACCTGTCACACACTGAAGACCAATAGGTTCACCACTGTACTAACCTGTAACACACTGAAGACCTATAGGTTCACCACTGTACTAACCTGTCACACACTGAAGACTTATAGGTTCACCACTGTACTAACCTGTTACACTGAAGGCCTATAGGTTCACCACTGCACTGACCTGTCACATACTGAAGACCTATAGGTTCACCACTGTACTAACCTGTCACATACTGAAGACCTATAGGTTCACCACTGTACTAACCTGTCACACACTGAAGACCTATAGGTTCACCACTGTACTAACCTGTCACACACTGAAGACCAATAGGTTCACCACTGTACTAACCTGTCACACACTGAAGACCTATAGGTTCACCACTGTACTAACCTGTCACACACTGAAGACCAATAGGTTCACCACTGTACTAACCTGTCACATACTGAAGACCTATAGGTTCACCACTGTACTAACCTGTAACACACTGAAGACCTATAGGTTCACCACTGTACTAACCTGTCACACACTGAAGACCAATAGGTTCACCACTGTACTAACCTGTCACATACTGAAGACCTATAGGTTCACCACTGTACTAACCTGTAACACACTGAAGACCTATAGGTTCACCACTGTACTAACCTGTCACACACTGAAGACCTATAGGTTCACCACTGTACTAACCTGTCACACACTGAAGACCTATAGGTTCACCACTGTACTAACCTGTCACATACTGAAGACCTATAGGTTCACCACTGTACTAACCTGTAACACACTGAAGACCTATAGGTTCACCACTGTACTAACCTGTAACACACTGAAGACCTATAGGTTCACCACTGTACTAACCTGTCACACACTGAAGGCCTATAGGTTCACCACTGTACTAACCTGTTACACTGAAGACCTATAGGTTCACCACTGTACTAACCTGTCACACACTGAAGACCAATAGGTTCACCACTGTACTAACCTGTTACACTGAAGGCCTATAGGTTCACCACTGCACTGACCTGTCACATACTGAAGACCTATAGGTTCACCACTGTACTAACCTGTCACATACTGAAGACCTATAGGTTCACCACTGTACTAACCTGTCACACACTGAAGACCTATAGGTTCACCACTGTACTAACCTGTCACACACTGAAGACCAATAGGTTCACCACTGTACTAACCTGTCACACACTGAAGACCTATAGGTTCACCACTGTACTAACCTGTCACACACTGAAGACCAATAGGTTCACCACTGTACTAACCTGTCACATACTGAAGACCTATAGGTTCACCACTGTACTAACCTGTAACACACTGAAGACCTATAGGTTCACCACTGTACTAACCTGTCACACACTGAAGACCAATAGGTTCACCACTGTACTAACCTGTCACATACTGAAGACCTATAGGTTCACCACTGTACTAACCTGTAACACACTGAAGACCTATAGGTTCACCACTGTACTAACCTGTCACACACTGAAGACCTATAGGTTCACCACTGTACTAACCTGTCACACACTGAAGACCTATAGGTTCACCACTGTACTAACCTGTCACATACTGAAGACCTATAGGTTCACCACTGTACTAACCTGTAACACACTGAAGACCTATAGGTTCACCACTGTACTAACCTGTAACACACTGAAGACCTATAGGTTCACCACTGTACTAACCTGTCACACACTGAAGGCCTATAGGTTCACCACTGTACTAACCTGTTACACTGAAGACCTATAGGTTCACCACTGTACTAACCTGTCACACACTGAAGACCAATAGGTTCACCACTGTACTAACCTGTCACACACTGAAGACCTATAGGTTCACCACTGTACTAACCTGTTACACACTGAAGGCCTATAGGTTCACCACTGTACTAACCTGTCACACACTGAAGACCAATAGGTTCACCACTGTACTAACCTGTCACACACTGAAGACCAATAGGTTCACCACTGTACTAACCTGTCACATACTGAAGACCTATAGGTTCACCACTGTACTAACCTGTCACACACTGAAGACTTATAGGTTCACCACTGTACTGACCTGTCACATACTGAAGACCTATAGGTTCACCACTGTACTAACCTGTAACACACTGAAGACCTATAGGTTCACCACTGTACTAACCTGTCACACACTGAAGACCTATAGGTTCACCACTGTACTAACCTGTCACACACTGAAGACCTATAGGTTCACCACTGTACTAACCTGTCACATACTGAAGACCTATAGGTTCACCACTGTACTAACCTGTAACACACTGAAGACCTATAGGTTCACCACTGTACTAACCTGTAACACACTGAAGACCTATAGGTTCACCACTGTACTAACCTGTTACACACTGAAGACCTATAGGTTCACCACTGTACTAACCTGTTACACTGAAGACCTATAGGTTCACCACTGTACTAACCTGTCACACACTGAAGACCAATAGGTTCACCACTGTACTAACCTGTAACACACTGAAGACCTATAGGTTCACCACTGTACTAACCTGTAACACACTGAAGACCTATAGGTTCACCACTGTACTAACCTGTCACACACTGAAGGCCTATAGGTTCACCACTGTCACACATTGAAGACCTATAGGTTCACCACTGTCACATATTGAAGACTTATAGGTTCACCACTGTCACATATTGAAGACTTATAGGTTCACCACTGTCACATATTGAAGACCTATAGGTTCACCACTGTACTAACCTGTCACACACTGAAGACCAATAGGTTCACCACTGTACTAACCTGTAACACACTGAAGACCTATAGGTTCACCACTGTATTAACCTGTCACACACTGAAGACCTATAGGTTCACCACTGTACTAACCTGTCACACACTGAAGGCCTATAGGTTCACCACTGTACTAACCTGTAACACACTGAAGACCTATAGGTTCACCACTGTACTAACCTGTCACACACTGAAGGCCTATAGGTTCACCACTGTACTAACCTGTTACACTGAAGACCTATAGGTTCACCACTGTACTAACCTGTCACACACTGAAGACCAATAGGTTCACCACTGTACTAACCTGTAACACACTGAAGACCTATAGGTTCACCACTGTACTAACCTGTCACACACTGAAGACCTATAGGTTCACCACTGTACTAACCTGTCACATACTGAAGACCTATAGGTTCACCACTGTACTAACCTGTAACACACTGAAGACCTATAGGTTCACCACTGTACTAACCTGTAACACACTGAAGACCTATAGGTTCACCACTGTACTAACCTGTCACACACTGAAGGCCTATAGGTTCACCACTGTACTAACCTGTTACACTGAAGACCTATAGGTTCACCACTGTACTAACCTGTCACACACTGAAGACCAATAGGTTCACCACTGTACTAACCTGTAACACACTGAAGACCTATAGGTTCACCACTGTACTAACCTGTAACACACTGAAGACCTATAGGTTCACCACTGTACTAACCTGTCACACACTGAAGGCCTATAGGTTCACCACTGTCACACATTGAAGACCTATAGGTTCACCACTGTCACATATTGAAGACTTATAGGTTCACCACTGTCACATATTGAAGACTTATAGGTTCACCACTGTCACATATTGAAGACCTATAGGTTCACCACTGTACTAACCTGTCACACACTGAAGACCAATAGGTTCACCACTGTACTAACCTGTAACACACTGAAGACCTATAGGTTCACCACTGTATTAACCTGTCACACACTGAAGACCTATAGGTTCACCACTGTACTAACCTGTCACACACTGAAGGCCTATAGGTTCACCACTGTACTAACCTGTAACACACTGAAGACCTATAGGTTCACCACTGTACTAACCTGTCACACACTGAAGGCCTATAGGTTCACCACTGTACTAACCTGTTACACTGAAGACCTATAGGTTCACCACTGTACTAACCTGTAACACACACTGAAGACCAATAGGTTCACCACTGTACTAACCTGTAACACACTGAAGAAGACCTATAGGTTCACCACTGTTGACTAACCTGTCACATATTGAAGACTTATAGGTTCACTGAAGACCTATAGGTTCACCACTGTACTAACCTGTCACACACTGAAGGCCTATAGGTTCACCACTGTCACACATTGAAGACCTATAGGTTCACCACTGTCACATATTGAAGACTTATAGGTTCACCACTGTCACATATTGAAGACTTATAGGTTCACCACTGTCACATATTGAAGACCTATAGGTTCACCACTGTACTAACCTGTCACACACTGAAGACCAATAGGTTCACCACTGTACTAACCTGTTACACACTGAAGACCTATAGGTTCACCACTGTCACACACTGAAGACCTATAGGTTCACCACTGTCACACACTGAAGACGTATAGGTTCACCACTGTACTAACCTGTTACACACTGAAGACGTATAGGTTCACCACTGTCACACACTGAAGACCTATAGGTTCACCACTGTCACACACTGAAGACGTATAGGTTCACCACTGTCACACACTGAAGACCTATAGGTTCACCACTGTACTAACCTGTTACACACTGAAGACGTATAGGTTCACCACTGTACTAACCTGTAACACACTGAAGACCTATAGGTTCACCACTGTACTAACCTGTTACACACTGAAGACCTATAGGTTCACCACTGTCACACATTGAAGACCTATAGGTTCACCACTGTCACATATTGAAGACTTATAGGTTCACCACTGTCACATATTGAAGACTTATAGGTTCACCACTGTCACATATTGAAGACCTATAGGTTCACCACTGTACTAACCTGTCACACACTGAAGACCAATAGGTTCACCACTGTACTAACCTGTAACACACTGAAGACCTATAGGTTCACCACTGTACTAACCTGTAACACACTGAAGGCCTATAGGTTCACCACTGTCACACATTGAAGACCTATAGGTTCACCACTGTCACACACTGAAGACCTATAGGTTCACCACTGTCACATATTGAAGACTTATAGGTTCACCACTGTCACATATTGAAGACTTATAGGTTCACCACTGTCACATATTGAAGACCTATAGGTTCACCACTGTCACATATTGAAGATCTATAGGTTCACCACTGTACTAACCTGTTACATACTGAAGACCTATAGGTTCACCACTGTCACATATTGAAGACTTATAGGTTCACCACTGTCACACACTAAAGACCTATAGGTTCACCACTGTACTAACCTGTTACATACTGAAGACATATAGGTTCACCACTGTACTAACCTGTTACACTGAAGACCTATAGGTTCACCACTGTACTAACCTGTTACATACTGAAGACCTATAGGTTCACCACTGTCACATATTGAAGACTTATAGGTTCACCACTGTCACACACTAAAGACCTATAGGTTCACCACTGTACTAACCTGTTACATACTGAAGACATATAGGTTCACCACTGTACTAACCTGTTACACTGAAGACCTATAGGTGCACCACTGTACTAACCTGTTACACTGAAGGCCTATAGGTTCACCACTGTACTAACCTGTTACATACTGAAGGCCTATAGGTTCACCACTGTACTAACCTGTTACATACTGAAGGCCTATAGGTTCCCACTGCACTGACCTGTCACACACTGAAGACCTATAGGTTCACCACTGTACTAACCTGTCACACACTGAAGACCTATAGGTTCACCACTGTACTAACCTGTTACACTGAAGGCCTATAGGTTCACCACTGCACTGACCTGTCACATACTGAAGACCTATAGGTTCACCACTGTACTAACCTGTTACACTGAAGGCCTATAGGTTCACCACTGTACTAACCTGTTACACTGAAGGCCTATAGGTTCACCACTGTACTAACCTGTTACATACTGAAGGCCTATAGGTTCACCACTGTACTAACCTGTTACATACTGAAGGCCTATAGGTTCACCACTGTACTAACCTGTTACACTGAAGGCCTATAGGTTCCCACTGCACTGACCTGTCACATACTGAAGACCTATAGGTTCACCACTGTACTAACCTGTCACATACTGAAGACCTATAGGTTCACCACTGCACTGACCTGTCACATACTGAAGACTTATAGGTTCACCACTGTACTAACCTGTCACATACTGAAGACCTATAGGTTCACCACTGTACTAACCTGTCACATACTGAAGACCTATAGGTTCACCACTGTACTAACCTGTCACATACTGAAGACCTATAGGTTCACCACTGTACTAACCTGTCACATACTGAAGACCTATAGGTTCACCACTGTACTAACCTGTCACATACTGAAGACCTATAGGTTCACCACTGCACTAACCTGTCACATACTGAAGACCTATAGGTTCACCACTGTACTAACCTGTCACACACTGAAGACCTATAGGTTCACCACTGTACTAACCTGTCACATACATAAGACCTATAGGTTCACCACTGTACTAACCTGTCACACACTGAAGACCTATAGGTTCACCACTGTACTAACCTGTCACATACTGAAGACCTATAGGTTCACCACTGTACTAACCTGTCACACACTGAAGACTTATAGGTTCACCACTGTACTGACCTGTCACATACTGAAGACCTATAGGTTCACCACTGTACTAACCTGTCACATACTGAAGGCCTATAGGTTCACCACTGTACTAACCTGTCACATACATAAGACCTATAGGTTCACCACTGTACTAACCTGTCACACACTGAAGACTTATAGGTTCACCACTGTACTGACCTGTCACATACTGAAGACCTATAGGTTCACCACTGTACTAACCTGTCACATACTGAAGACCTATAGGTTCACCACTGTACTAAGCTGTTACACTGAAGGCCTATAGGTTCACCACTGTACTAACCTGTCACATACATAAGACCTATAGGTTCACCACTGTACTAACCTGTCACACACTGAAGACTTATAGGTTCACCACTGTACTAACCTGTCACACACTGAAGACCTATAGGTTCACCACTGTACTAACCTGTCACACACTGAAGGCCTATAGGTTCACCACTGTACTAACCTGTCACACACTGAAGACCTATAGGTTCACCACTGTACTAACCTGTCACACACTGAAGACCTATAGGTTCACCACTGTACTAACCTGTCACATACTGAAGACCTATAGGTTCACCACTGTACTAACCTGTCACACACTGAAGACCTATAGGTTCACCACTGTACTAACCTGTCACATACTGAAGACCTATAGGTTCACCACTGTACTAACCTGTCACATACTGAAGACCTATAGGTTCACCACTGTACTAACCTGTCACACACTGAAGACCTATAGGTTCACCACTGTACTAACCTGTCACACACTGAAGACCTATAGGTTCACCACTGTACTAACCTGTCACACACTGAAGGCCTATAGGTTCACCACTGTACTAACCTGTCACACACTGAAGACCTATAGGTTCACCACTGTACTAACCTGTCACACACTGAAGACCTATAGGTTCACCACTGTACTAACCTGTCACATACTGAAGACCTATAGGTTCACCACTGTACTAACCTGTCACACACTGAAGACCTATAGGTTCACCACTGTACTAACCTGTTACACACTGAAGATCTATAGGTTCACCACACCACATGTCTATAACAGGTATAAAGACTGTTAAGATACTGTATTAATGTTTCAAGAAAGGAGTGTATGTATATATTTGACCTGGCTAAGTGGTTTTATGGGAGCTGATAATTATTTGTTTTTTGACTATGCTGGTCTTGGGAAGACATTATCAGATGCAGTCAAGACCGAATACAAATGTATCTGACACTGAGACAAGGCCAAGACACTCTATGTGGTCTCGAGACCGGACTCAAGACCGGGACCGGTCTCGACTACTACAACACTGTGCATTACCACCACCAAATGTTTTGGAGTGTGGACCTCTTCAATTTAACACTACCTATATGTACATATTACCTCAATTACCTCAACTAACCTGTACCCCTGCACATTGACTCGGTACCGGTACCCCCTGTATATATAGCCACGTTATTGTAATTTTGTGTTATTTTTTTAAACTTTAGTTTATTTAGTAAATGTTTTCTTAGCTCATATTTTTCTTAAAACTGCATTTTTGCTTAAGGGCTTGTAAGTAAGCTTTTAAAAGTCTAGACTTGTATTCGGTGAGTGTGACAAATACAATTTGATTTGATCTTTCAATCACCCACTGAGGGGGAGGGCTCCTAAAAACCAATGAGGAGATGGGAGATGCGGGACTTACATTCGCGTCACCGAGTGTCTGCGTAGCCAGGCGCTAAAATAGATCCAAGTTCTGTTTAGTTCCTGGCTACAGAGAAGCTCTTTGATGTGACAGCAGTTTGGACTAAAGGTTTGAATAACATGTATGTGCAAATGTATTTTGCAACACGTGTTGCAAAATGTGAGCGTGTACCACAGATACAGATATACACACATACAGTACACACTCATTCACATACACACATACCCTTCTCACTTTGAAGTCATCACATAGATAAACATGTTGGGGTGTGCTGTCTCTCTCTCTCTCTGTCTGTCTGTCTGTCTGTCTAATCTCTCCAGTTATTTTTCTTTCTTTCTCTCTCCCTCCATATTTCTCTCCTGTTCACCTCTCTCCCGTTCTTTCTGTCAGTAGTAGCCTCAGGCTCTGTGACAGCACAGCTCTGCTTTCTATCCTGTCCAGGAGGAGATGAGGTGTGTGTGTGAGAGGGGATATGCACTGGTGATGGGTAATGACATCACATCGGTTTGTATGAATAACATTGCAACTGTGTGGACTTCGACAACTTTGTGAAGTTCAGACAATTGCTTGCTAATTGCCCGTTGGACCAAGTGTGAATGTTCTGTGGGCCTAACCTACCCAACCAGTTTAAATATTATTAAGCCAGTTGGTGGCGCATCAGCAGGCAGTTCAGTGGGCCGATGTTAAATTGAGTCTGTGAGGATTTTTTTTTGCATCAAATCAAATTTTATTTGTCACATACACATGGTTAGCAGATGTTAATGCGAGTGTAGCGAAATGCTTGTGCTTCTAGTTCCGACAATGCAGTAATAACCAACAAGTAATCTAACTAACAATTCCAAAACTACTGTCTTATACACAGTGTAAGGGGATAAAGAATATGTACATAAAGATATATGAATGAGTGATGGTACAGAGCAGGATAGGCAAGATACAGTAGATGGTATTGAGTACAGTATATACATATGAGATGAGTATGTAAACAAAGTGGCATAGTTAAAGTGGCTAGTGATACATGTATTACATAAGGATGCAGTAGATGATATAGAGCACAGTATATACGTATGCATATGAGATGAATAATGTAGGGTATGTAAACATTATATTAGGTAGCATTGTTTAGAGTGGCTAGTGATATATTTTACATCATTTCCCATCAATTCCCATTATTAAAGTGGCTGGAGTTGAGTCAGTGTGTTGGCAGCAGCCACTCAATGTTAGTGGTGGCTGTTTAACAGTCTGATGGCCTTGAGATAGATGCTCTCGATTGTGCATCTGTGGAAGTGCTTTTGGTGACAAGCCAAATTTCTTCAGCCTCCTGAGGTTGAAGAGGCGCTGCTGCGCCTTCCTCACGATGCTGTCTGTGTGAGTGGACCAATTCAGTTTGCCTGTGATGTGTATGCCGAGGAACTTAAAACTTACTACCCTCTCCACTACTGTTCCATCGATGTGGATAGGGTGGTGTTCCCTCTGCTGTTTCCTGAAGTCCACAATCATCTCCTTAGTTTTGTTGACGTTGAGTGTGAGGTTATTTTCCTGACACCACACTCCGAGGGCCCTCACCTCCTCCCTGTAGGCCGTCTCGTCGTTGCTGGTAATCAAGCCTACCACTGTTGTGTCGTCCGCAAACTTGATGATTGAGTTGGAGGCGTGCGTGGCCACGCAGTCGTGGGTGAACAGGGAGTACAGGAGAGGGCTCAGAACGCACCCTTGTGGGGCCCCAGTGTTGAGGATCAGCGGGGTGGAGATGTTGTTGCCTACCCTCACCACCTGGGGGCGGCCCGTCAGGAAGTTCAGTACCCAGTAGCACAGAGCGGGGTCGAGACCCAGGGTCTCGAGCTTGATGATGAGCTTGGAGGGTACTACGATGTTGAATGCCGAGCTGTAGTCGATGAACAGCATTCTCACATAGGTATTCCTCTTGTCTAGATGGGTTAGGGCAGTGTGCAGTGTGGTTGAGATTGCATCGTCTGTGGACCTATTTGGGCGGTAAGCAAATTGGAGTGGGTCTAGGGTGTCAGGTAGGGTGGAGGGATATGGTCCTTGACTAGTCTCTCAAAGCACTTCATGATGACGGAAGTGAGTGCTACGGGGCGGTAGTCGTTTAGCTCAGTTACCTTAGCTTTCTTGGGAACAGGAACAATGGTGGCCCTCTTGAAGCATGTGGGAACAGCAGACTGGTATAGGGATTGATTGAATATGTCCGTAAACACACCGGCCAGCTGGTCTGCGCATGCTCTGAGGGCGCGGCTGGGGATGGCGTCTGGGCCTGCAGCCTTGCGAGGGTTAACACGTTGAAATGTTTTCGTTGAAGGCCGTGTCAGTGGCACTGTATTGTCCTCAAAGCGGGCAAAAAAGTTATTTAGTCTGCCTGGGAGCAAGACATCCTGGTCCGTGACTGGGCTGGTTTTCTTCTTGTATCCGTGATTGACTGTAGACCCTGCCACATACCTCTTGTGTCTGAGCCGTTGAATTGAGATTCTACTTTGTCTCTATACTGACGCGTAGCTTGTTTGATAGCCTTGCGGAGGGAATAGCTGCACTGTTTGTATTCGGTCATGTTACCAGTCACCTTGCCCTGATTAAAAGCAGTGGTTCGTGCTTTCAGTTTCACGCGAATATTGCCATCAATCCACGGTTTCTGGTTAGGGAATGTTGTAATCGTTGCTATGGGAACGACATCTTCAACGCACGTTCTAATGAACTCGCACACCGAATCAGCGTATTCGTCAATGTTGTTATCTGACGCAATACGAAACATGTCCCAGTCCACGTGATGGAAGCAGTCTTGGAGTGTGAGCTTGGTCGGACCAGCGTTGGACAGACCTCAGCGTGGGAGCTTCTTGTTTTAATTTCTGTCTGTAGGCAGGGATCAACAAAATGGAGTCGTGGTCAGCTTTTCCGAAAGGGGGGCGGGGCAGGGCCTTATATGCGTCGCGGAAGTTAGAGTAACAATGATCCAAGGTTTTTCCGGCCCAGGTTGCGCAATCGATATGCTGATACAATTTCGGGAGTCTTGTTTTCAGATTAGCCTTGTTAAAATCCCCAGCTACAATGAATGCAGCCTCAGGATGTATGGATTCCAGTTTGCAAAGAGTCAAATAAAGTTCGTTCAGAGCCATCGATGTGTCTGCTTGGGGGGGAATATATACAGCTGTGATTATAATCAGAGAGAATTCTCTTGGTAGATAATGCGGTCGACATTTGATTGAGGAATTCTAAATCAGGTGAACAGAAGGATTTGAGTTCCTGTATGTTTCTTTGATCACACCACGCCTCGTTAGCCATAAGGCATACGCCCCCGCCCCTCTTCTTACCAGAAAGATGTTTGTTTCTGTCGGCGCGATGCGTGGAGAAACCCGCTGGCTGCACCGCCTCCGATAGCGTCTCTCCAGTGAGCCATGTTTCCGTGAAGCAAATAACGTTACAGTCTCTGATGTCCCTCTGGAATGCTACCCTTGCTCGGGTTTCATCAACCTTGTTGTCAAGAGACTGGACATTGGCGAGAAGAATGCTAGGAAGTGGTGCACGATGTGCCCGTCTCTGGAGTCTGACCAGAAGACCGCCTTGTTTCCCTCTTTTTCGGAGTCGTTTTTTTGGGTCGCCGCATGGGATCCATTCCGTTGTCCTGGTTGAAAGGCAGAACACAGGATCCGCTTCGCGAAAATCATATTCTTGGTCGTACTGATGGTGAGTTGACGCTGATCTTATATTCAGTAGTTCTTCTCGACTGTATGTAATGAAACCTAAGATGACCTGGGGTACTAATGTAAGAAATAACACGTAAAAAAACAAAAAACTGCATAGTTTCCTAGGAACGTGAAGCGAGGCGGCCATCTCTGTCGGCGCCGGAAGTAAAACAGGAACAGTCATGTATGCTCTTTTACATAATAGTGTAGGTTAACAGCAAGGATAAACCGATATTACAATATGCCTGGCTCATATCAATATCAAACAATATTGATATATTGAATTATCAATATTGCTAACAAACTGGTTTCTTATGTCTCTGTCCAAAGGGGAAATATGATGATGAAGAAGTGGAGGTGGGGGTAGACGACTGTCTTTTCTCCTTCTCTGTCAGGAGAGAGACGGAGGGATGGAGACAGATGTAGACAGATTATAGATCTGTACATAGTTTGTAGGCTGCATTTTATGCTCTACTTCTCTCCTAACCCAAACATTGTCTGGAAATGTGTGGTTTAATACTGTGTGTTCTGACTGTGTTTTGATTGTGTCTCGATAGCAGTCACCGGATACCATCCCTGGACCCAGCACCAGCCCTACTGTTCACAAGGTACACACACTCTCACACACAGAGACACACACACACATGCATGCATAGGTTATGAAACGTCAGCAAATAAAGAATGTGGTGTGACTTCATAGTCAAATACATATTGGTCAAATACTTTGTTTTAGTGCTCTTTTCTTGATTTCAGTTTGATTAGTACGATGGAATCACTAGAATAGTCCCAAAAGTACAACATCCCCTCGCCTTTACACCTCAAATATTTGGAAGTAGGCTATTTGAATTTATGTAGGGGACTTCAACCCTGTTCCTGGAGAGCTACCCTGCTGCAGGTTTTCGCTCCAACCCCATTTGTAACTAACCTGGTACAGCTTATTAACCAGCTAATTATTAGAATCAGGTGTGCTAGATTAGGGTTGGAGTGGACGGTTGCTCTCCAGGAACAGGGTTGGAGAATCCTGATATAGATAGTACTTGACCCAAGTTAAAATGGTGACGTCATAGTTTCACCTAGCCTCTGTTTCACCTACATGTTTTGTTTCAATATCAATAGTTACACTGATATCTCAGAGTTCTCTTGTGTCAACACACACACACACACACACACACACACACACACACACACACACACACACACACAGAGAAACACGTCTGTGAAAACAACTATGTATTATTTGACTCACGTGTGTATGTTTGTCAGTCCTGCTCCCAGAGCTTCCCGTGTGCAGGGCGTGCTGTGAGGAATGCGTTCCTGTCTCATGGTCCGTACCCTGCTAAAGACAAGATTCACCTCGCCAGGATCATAAGGTGTGCATCTTTGAGTGTGTGAGTGTGATAGACATAGAGAGAGTCAGTGTGATAGACATAGAGAGAGAGAGAGTCAGTGTGATGGACATAGAGAGAAACAGAGAGAGAGTCAGTGTGATAGACATAGAGAGAAACAGAGAGAGAGTCAGTGTGATAGACATAGAGAGAAACAGAGAGAGAGAGAGAGTCAGTGTGATAGACATAGAGAAACAGAGAGAGAGAGTCAGTGTGATAGACATAGAGAGAAACAGAGAGAGAGAGAGAGAGTCAGTGTGATAGACATAGAGAAACAGAGAGAGAGAGTCAGTGTGATAGACATAGAGAGAAACAGAGAGAGAGTCAGTGTGATAGACATAGAGAGAGTCAGTGTGATAGACATAGAGAGAAACAGAGAGAGTCAGTGTGATAGACATAGAGAGAGAGTCAGTGTGATAGACATAGAGAGAAACAGAGAGAGAGTCAGTGTGATAGACATAGAGAGAGAGTCAGTGTGATAGACATAGAGAGAAACAGAGAGAGAGAGAGAGAGTCAGTGTGATAGACATAGAGAAACAGAGAGAGTCAGTGTGATAGACATAGAGAGAAACAGAGAGAGAGAGAGTCAGTGTGATAGACATAGAGAAACAGAGAGAGAGAGTCAGTGTGATAGACATAGAGAGAAACAGAGTCAGTGTGATAGACATAGAGAGAGTCAGTGTGATAGACATAGAGAAACAGAGAGAGAGAGTCAGTGTGATAGACATAGAGAAACAGAGAGAGAGAGTCAGTGTGATAGACATAGAGAAAACAGAGAGAGAGAGAGAGAGTCAGTGTGATAGACAGAGAGAGAGTCAGTGTGATAGACATAGAGAAACAGAGAGAGAGAGTCAGTGTGATAGACATAGAGAGAGAGAGAGTCAGTGTGATAGACATAGAGAAACAGAGAGAGTCAGTGTGATAGAGAAACAGAGAGAGAGAGAGAGAGTCAGTGTGATAGAGAAACAGAGAGAGAGAGAGAGAGTCAGTGTGATAGACAGAGAGAAACAGAGAGAGTCAGTGTGATAGACAGAGAGAAACAGAGAGAGTCAGTGTGATAGACATAGAGAGAAACAGAGAGAGAGAGAGTCAGTGTGATAGACATAGAGAAACAGAGAGAGTCAGTGTGATAGACATAGAGAGAGTCAGTGTGATAGACATAGAGAGAGAGAGAGTCAGTGTGATAGACATAGAGAGAAACAGAGAGAGAGAGTCAGTGTGATAGACATAGAGAAACAGAGAGAGAGAGTCAGTGTGATAGACATAGAGAGAAACAGAGTCAGTGTGATAGACATAGAGAGAAACAGAGAGAGTCAGTGTGATAGACAGAGAGAGAGAGTCAGTGTGATAGACATAGAGAGTCAGTGTGATAGACATAGAGAGTCAGTGTGATAGACATAGAGAGAAACAGAGAGAGTCAGTGTGATAGACAGAGAGAGTCAGTGTGATAGACAGAGAGAGTCAGTGTGATAGACAGAGAGAGTCAGTGTGATAGACATAGAGAGTCAGTGTGATAGACAGAGAGAGTCAGTGTGATAGACAGAGAGAGTCAGTGTGATAGACATAGAGAGTCAGTGTGATAGACATAGAGAGTCAGTGTGATAGACATAGAGAGAGTCAGTGTGATAGACATAGAGAGAAACAGAGGGAGAGAGAGTCAGTGTGATAGACATAGAGAGAAACAGAGAGAGAGTCAGTGTGATAGACATAGAGAGAAACAGAGGGAGAGAGAGTCAGTGTGATAGACAGAGCGAGTCAGTGTGATAGACATAGAGAGAAACAGAGGGAGAGAGAGTCAGTGTGATAGACATAGAGAGAAACAGAGAGAGAGTCAGTGTGATAGACAGAGCGAGTCAGTGTGATAGACATAGCGAGAAACAGAGAGTCAGTGAGATATTCATAGAGAGAAACAGAGAGAGTCAGTGTGATAGACAGAGAGAAACAGAGAGAGTCAGTGTGATAGACAGAGAGAAACAGAGAGAGTCGGTGTGATAGACAGAGAGAAACAGAGAGAGTCAGTGTGATAGACATAGAGAGAAACAGAGAGAGAGAGAGTCAGTGTGATAGACATAGAGAAACAGAGAGAGAGAGTCAGTG
This sequence comes from Oncorhynchus keta, assembly GCF_023373465.1. Lineage (NCBI taxonomy): Eukaryota > Metazoa > Chordata > Actinopteri > Salmoniformes > Salmonidae > Oncorhynchus > Oncorhynchus keta. The sequence continues at coordinate 23,173,123 of NC_068440.1, read as the reverse complement.
TGATAGACATAGAGAGAAACAGAGAGAGTCAGTGTGATAGACATAGAGAGAAACAGAGAGAGAGAGAGTCAGTGTGATAGACATAGAGAAAAAGAGAGAGAGAGTCAGTGTGATAGACATAGAGAGAAACAGAGAGAGAGAGTCAGTGTGATAGACATAGAGAGAGAGAGTCAGTGTGATAGACAGAGAGAAACAGAGAGAGAGAGTCAGTGTGATAGACATAGAGAGAAACAGAGAGAGAGAGTCAGTGTGATAGACATAGAGAGAAACAGAGAGAGAGTCAGTGTGATAGACATAGAGAGAGTCAGTGTGATAGACATAGAGAGAGAGTCAGTGTGATAGACATAGAGAGAGAGTCAGTGTGATAGACATAGAGAGAAACAGAGAGAGTCAGTGTGATAGACATAGAGAGAAACAGAGAGAGAGAGAGAGTCAGTGTGATAGACATAGAGAGAAACAGAGAGAGAGAGTCAGTGTGATAGACATAGAGAGAAACAGAGAGAGTCAGTGTGATAGACATAGAGAGAAACAGAGAGAGAGAGAGTCAGTGTGATAGACATAGAGAGAAACAGAGAGAGAGTCAGTGTGATAGACATAGAGAGAAACAGAGAGAGAGTCAGTGTGATAGACATAGAGAAACAGAGAGAGAGAGAGAGAGTCAGTGTGATAGACATAGAGAGAAACAGAGAGAGAGTCAGTGTGATAGACATAGAGAGAGTCAGTGTGATAGACATAGAGAGAGTCGGTGTGATAGACATAGAGAGAGTCAGTGTGATAGATATAGAGAAACAGAGAGAGTCAGTGTGATAGACATAGAGAGAAACAGAGAGAGAGTCAGTGTGATAGACATAGAGAGAGTCAGTGTGATAGACATAGAGAGAGTCAGTGTGATAGACATAGAGAGAGTCAGTGTGATAGACAGAGAGAGAGTCAGTGTGATAGACATAGAGAGAAACAGAGAGAGAGTCAGTGTGATAGACAGAGAGAGAGTCAGTGTGATAGACAGAGAGAGAGTCAGTGTGATAGACAGAGAGAGAGTCAGTGTGATAGACAGAGAGAGAGTCAGTGTGATAGACAGAGAGAGAGTCAGTGTGATAGACAGAGAGAGAGTCAGTGTGATAGACATAGAGAGAGTCAGTGTGATAGACATAGAGAGAGTCAGTGTGATAGACATAGAGAGAGTCAGTGTGATAGACATAGAGAGAGTCGGTGTGATAGACAGAGAGAGAGTCAGTGTGATAGACATAGAGAGAGTCAGTGTGATAGACATAGAGAGAGTCAGTGTGATAGACATAGAGAGAGTCGGTGTGATAGACATAGAGAGAGTCAGTGTGATAGACATAGAGAGAGTCAGTGTGATAGACATAGAGAGAGTCAGTGTGATAGACATAGAGAGAGTCAGTGTGATAGACATAGAGAGAGTCAGTGTGATAGACATAGAGAGAGTCAGTGTGATAGACATAGAGAGAGTCAGTGTGATAGACAGAGAGAGAGTCAGTGTGATAGACAGAGAGAGAGTCGGTGTGATAGACAGAGAGAGAGTCAGTGTGATAGACAGAGAGAGAGTCAGTGTGATAGACATAGAGAGAGTCAGTGTGATAGACAGAGAGAGAGACAGTGTGATAGACATAGAGAGAAACAGTGTGATAGACATAGAGAGAGAGTCAGTGTGATAGACATAGAGAGAGAGTCAGTGTGATAGACATAGAGAGAGAGTCAGTGTGATAGACAGAGAGAGAGAGTCAGTGTGATAGACATAGAGAGAGAGTCAGTGTGATAGACATAGAGAGAGAGTCAGTGTGATAGACATAGAGAGAGAGTCAGTGTGATAGACATAGAGAGAGAGTCAGTGTGATAGACATAGAGAGAAACAGAGAGAGAGAGAGAGTCAGTGTGATAGACATAGAGAAACAGAGAGAGAGTCAGTGTGATAGACATAGAGAGAGAGTCAGTGTGATAGACATAGAGAGAAACAGTGTGATAGACATAGAGAGAGTCAGTGTGATAGACATAGAGAGAGAGTCAGTGTGATAGACATAGAGAGAAACAGAGAGAGAGAGAGAGTCAGTGTGATAGACATAGAGAAACAGGGAGAGAGTCAGTGTGATAGACATAGAGAGAGTCAGTGTGATAGAGAGAAACAGAGAGAGAGAGAGAGAGAGAGAGAGAGTCAGTGTGATAGACATAGAGAGAAACAGAGAGAGAGTCAGTGTGATAGACAGAGAGAGAGTCAGTGTGATAGACATAGAGAGAAACAGAGAGAGAGTCAGTGTGATAGACATAGAGAGAGTCAGTGTGATAGACATAGAGAGAGTCAGTGTGATAGACATAGAGAGAGTCAGTGTGATAGACATAGAGAGAGTCAGTGTGATAGACATAGAGAGAGTCAGTGTGATAGACATAGAGAGAGTCAGTGTGATAGACATAGAGAGAGTCAGTGTGATAGACATAGAGAGAGTCAGTGTGATAGACAGAGAGAAACAGAGAGAGAGTCAGAATGATAGAAACAGAGAGTGTGAGTGTTTTTGTTGCTGTTGAATTATGTTTAGTTCTAAAACTGATGATGTATGTCCTTCATTGTAGCCTTGTGCAGGTGCTTGGTGTCACCATGGCAACACTAAACTCTGGTCCTTGAGTTTGCTCCACAGTTGCCAGAAAAAGTGCTGACAATGTGAAATGATGCCAGCAGCAGCATTCCACTGCTGACTTGCCTCTGAAGCATAGCAGGGTTGATCCCTGGATGGGAGGCCAGATGCTTCTGGAAGTGGTATTGGAGGGCCATTACGAGGCACTCTTTCCTCTGGTCATAAATATATATATATATATATCTCCGGGCAGTGCTTGGGGACGTAACCCTGTGTAGGGTGCCGTCTTTCGGATGGGACTTTAAATGGGTGTCCTGACTCTGTGGTCACAAAAAAATCCCATGGGATTTATCGTAAGAGTAGGGGGGTTAACCCCGGTGTCCTGGCTAAATTCCCAATCTGTCCCTCAAACCATCATGGCCACCTAATCATCCCCGGCTTCCAATTGGCTCATTCATCCCCCTCCTCTCCCCTGCAACTATTCCCCAGGTCATTGCTGTAGATGAGACTGTGTTCTCAGTCAACTTACCTGGTAAAATAAATGGAAATATCTGATCCAGCGCAGTACGTTTTGGATTAGCATGGTAATGTGAAAAGGATAGAACTTTATTTTAAACTGAAGTTGCCATGGTGACATACAGTGCTGAGCGATCCATTCCAGCAGAGTGCCCTGCTGAACACTAACTGCCATCTGAGGACACATCGATGTGTGTGTGTGCATGTGTATTGATACTGTGTGTGTGTGTATTGATACTGTGTGCGTGTGTATTGATACTGTGTGTATTGATACTGTGTGCGTGTGTATTGATACTGTGTGCGTGTGTATTGATACTGTGTGTGTGTGTGTATTGATACTGTGTGCGTGTGTATTGATACTGTGTGCCTGTGTATTGATACTGTGTGTGTGTGTGTGTGTATTGATACTGTGTGTGTGTGTATTGATACTGTATGCGTGTGTATTGATACTGTATGCATGTGTATTGATACTGTGTGTATTGATACTGTGTGCCTGTGTGTGTGTGTATTGATACTGTGTGTGTGTGTGGGTGTGGGTGTATTGATACTGTGTGCGTGTGTATTGATACTGTGTGCGCGTGTGTATTGATACTGTGTGCATGTGTATTGATACTGTGTGCATGTGTATTGATACTGTGTGTGCGTGTTGTAACGGTTTTGACTTGAGGTTATTATTTATAGGGGTGCCAGGTAGGTTGTGCCTACCAGAGAAAACATTGGTTTCTCCTTTTAGTTTGGGTGGGAATGAGTCCCATCTGGTCCGTCAAGTCTACACCAATACAAAGGACGTATGTAAAAGGCAGGAGGGAAATAAACTTTTCATAAACCCTTAAAACATTGAAAATAACTTCAAAAACAACTATATTCTGTTGCGTGGGTTGTATTAGCAACAACAATGATTACACACACACATATAATAATATTACAATGAGTTCTGGTTCCTCCAGAAATGTCCTGTACCTCGGGCCTAAAAAGAGTCCTGCCCGGTAAAGGAGTTCAGTGAACTCAAGTGACTTTTGTCACGCGATGTTTGTCCGTTCATTCCGTGTAGCGTAAACCCAGTACTAAACATACAATCAATATAACAATTACTTTACCACAGAACCTTAAAGCGGATCAACTCTTAATTAAGTCCTCAACTACCACTAACTACACAAATCACAGTATACATCACATCCAAACAAATGAAATACCGTATACAAAAAGGTGGTAGTCAGTCGGTCAGTCAGACAATCCAATCCGCCAATAGATCTCCAGCGGAGAAAGGCCACGAAGAACGGAGAGGTGTAGTCCAGGGACGCGAAGAGTGGATCCGATCCTGGGTAAACTCTCTTAGGCTACAAAACACACGTTTAACGGCAACAAAACCAACGGAATAGAGAAGCTTCGGAACTGAGGGCTGAACACATACTCATGCACGTCTCCATCACAACCCCCTTTCGTGCAGCTGATGCTGGCTATTTAATTGGGAATTAAAGGGAAAGCGCCCTATTGGAAGGAGCTGCACTGAGACGGTTCAGAAAAATTCAGGGCCGTCACACACCCCTCCCCTGGAAAAAGCCGACCATTGCCCTGGAAGGCACATCTTGGTCGGGAAACCGAGAAAGGTCTCCTCATCACTTTCCTCTACAAAAATATTCATTACTTTTTGGAGCTCACGCTCCTCAACTGAGAAGTCACAGGCCTTAAGGTGCGAGACTTCTGGGTCTGGGAATCCAAGAAAAGTATCCTCACTATCCTCTTCAAAGATATCCAGGACCTTGCGGCGCTCAATCGCCTCAATTCCTCAGCCGAGGGTAACAGGCCTTAAGGCGTGAGACATGGACGATGCGCATATCTTCACCTGTGTCCTCTTTCACCACTCGGTAGTTCAAAGGGCCCATCTGCTCCACAATCCTATATGGTCCTTGCCATTTAGGAGGCGAGCTTGGCCGAGAAGAATTGTTCAGCTTTCGAGTAAGGATGAGAGCGAAGCCACACCCGATCACGAAGCTGGAACTGCATGTCTCGTCTGTTCTTATCATAATTTCTCTTCTGCTTGAGTCGAGCCTGGATCATGTTCTTTGAGACAAGAGCTCTCAAGTCATGGAGATGGCCTACCTGGTCATAGCAAGCAGCGTCTGGAGTAAGCTGCTGGGGCTGTAGCACCATATCCAAGGGTCCTCGGAGAGGACGACTTAGGTTCAGCTCTGCAGGTGTGACTCCAGTGGACTCTTGCACAGCAGAATTCAGGGCAAATCGAAACTCGTGAAGGTGCTTGTCCCAGTGTTTGTGCTGGGTCCCTACATAGGAAGCAATCATTGTCTTCAAGGTTCGATTTACTCTCTCAGTGAGATTGGTCTGTGGGTGATAGGCCGTGGTCAACTTCTGCCTCAGGTTCCATCTTTGGCAGGTCTCCTCAAAGAGATCAGAGACAAATTGGGAACCTCGATCAGACAGGATGTAATCAGGCACTCCCCAGCGAGTCAGGATCTCTTTCGTAAGGATGTTAGAGACGGTCCTTGCTGTGGCCTGACGCAGGGAAAAGAGTTCCACCCACTTTGAATAGTAATCAACAAAAACAAGTATGTACACATTCTGATTGGAGCTTCTAGGAAATGGACCCATCAAATCCACTCCTAACATTTCCCAAGGTCGGGTAACCACCGTTTGCTGCAACTTGCCAGCAGGCTTTCTACCTTCTGGTTTGTACATTTGACAAACCTGACAATTTCGGATGTGTGACTTCACATCCATGCTCAGATGTGGCCAGTAGAGTAACGCTTGCAACCGCTTGTAGGTTTTGAACCTGCCCAAATGACCAGCTAATGGGTCTTCATGGAAATGTTGAAGCAGTTGTAGGCGTAGAGTGTCCGGTATGTACATTTGGTAGAGTGTTCTGTGAGGTAGTTGTACGACTCGGTAGACTTTATCTTCAATGATGGTCAGCTTTGTGGTAGGATTGACCATCTTTTCTCCATCTTCCAGGATAGTCTGGTACAAAGCCTGTACTTCTGGATCATCCTGTTGAGCTTTCCATATGGCCTCATCAGAGATGGGAAAGTCCGTTTTGGGCGAGTCTCGACTGCTTGACAGGACAGTAGCACATGTAAGATGAGGGCCACAGTTATCACAAGCAGGAGCTCTGGACAAGGCATCTAGAACAGTGTTGTATTTTCCTTTCCTGTATTCCACTGCAAATGTGAACTCTTGCAACCGTAGAGCCCATCTTATGAGTCTGGTGCTTGGTTTGTTGGTCTTGAACACCCACACAAGGGAGGAATGGTCAGTGACCACAGTGAAGTGTCGTCCCTCCAGGTAGTACCTCCACTTTTCCAAAGCCCAGACCACTGCAAGGCACTCTTGCTCTGTTGTGGAGTAGTTCCGTTCTGCTCCATTCAATGTCCGACTGGCGAACGCTAGCACTTCTTCAGTGCCAAGTCCAGTCTGTTGGACTAGGACAGCACCAAGTCCAACATCACTTGCATCAGTGTAAACAACAAAAGGGCAATCAAAGTTGGGATGACCTAAAATGGGAGGTGTGACGAGATGTCGTTTCAGGGTTTCAAAGGAAGTCTGGCACTCTGCCGTCCATTGGAATTTCGCTCCTTTTCGCTTCATCGCGTTGAGGGTTCTGCCACCTGGGAGAAGTTAGACACAAACCGATGGTACCATCCAGCCATACCAAGGAACCGTTGAAGGGCCTTGAGTGTGGTTGGCACAGGGAAGTCTTGTACAGCCTTTGTCTTTTCAGGATCCACATGAATGCCGTCGAAAGACACAATATGGCCAAGGAACTTCAGGGAGGTTTGGCAGAAGTTGCTCTTCTTCATATTTAAGGTCAGACCAGCTTCTCTTAGCTTGTCCAACACTGCTTGAAGATCTTGAAAGTGTCTTTCTCTGTTCGAGAGTAGATAATTATATCGTCCAGGTAGACGAAACAGATCTTCCCTTTGAGCTCACCTAACGCAATCTCCATGAGTCTTTGGAAAGTGGCAGGGGCATTCTTTAATCCAAAGGGCATCACCTTAAAGGAAAACAAGCCCTCGGCACAGACAAACGCAGTCTTGTCCTTGCTTTCCTGGTCCATCTCAACCTGCCAATAACCACTATTGAGGTCAAGGGTAGTGAACACAACAGCGCCAGACAATGACTCCAGGATCTCATGGATGGTGGGAAGAGGATAGGCATCAGTCTGGGAAACATTGTTGGTCTTCCTATAGTCCACACAAAATCTAAGACCACCAGTCTTTTTTGGGATGAGGACAACAGGAGCAGCCCAGGGAGAGGAGGAACGTTCTATTATATCTTGTGTTAACATATCATTAATGAGTCCCTTTTGGATGATTAGCTTCGCTGGGGACAAACGATATGGCTTTTGCTTGATCGGCATTTCCTGTGTAAGGAATATTTTGTGCTTCAGGAGCCTGGTGCGTCCCAGCTTTGAAGTACATACATCAGCATTATTCTGCAGCTGTTCCAACAGCCTTAACTCCTCTGGCTGTTCCAGCTGAGCTCTTCTCACAGCCTGTAAAAGGAGATCGTCAGAAGGATTATCGAGGGTTAGTGGTACCGGAGCAATGGCAGAAGACTGCCACATTTGAACCCCAATCATGTAACTTCATAGCTTCTGATTGGAAGAAATGCTTCTCGCTCGGATTGTATGGAAACCAGTAGCAATTGTGTGCGATATCAATCTGGACACCACTGAAGTACATGAAATCAATTCCCAACACGACAGGAAAAGCAAGGTTCCTGGTTTGTAGGATAACAGAAGGAATCATATAGGAGCGGTTACACAGGCGGAACTCTACCTCACTCCATCCAAGTGGTCGTCTAGCCTCACCATCAGCCAGATAGAGTGGACCTTCTGTCCAGGGCTTCAAGTTGTATTGTGGAATGTTAACCTCCTTCCACAGTTTCTCATTGAGCAGTGTGTAGGATGACCCGGTATCCAAGATGGCTCTTCCTGTCCATGGGCCTATGGACAGGGGTAACACCAGTTGGTGCGGTATTAACTGAAAGGAAGGGGAGGTCGATGGGGGGGCGTAGGCAGTGACTCTTGGGGTTTCAGCTCTGGTTAAAGCACCCAGAGAAGGATGGTCATTGCTGCGAAGAGAGTTAGGTGTGTTGGCCTGTTGTGATTTGTGGTTTCTGGAAGGGTTTACTTGATACGGTCTTGGACATGTAGCTGAAGAATGTCCCTTTTTTGGCTACATCTCCAACAAAACATGAGAGGGTCTTGGTTGGAGACTCGGGCTGTTGTTGATAGTCTGTCTTGGGTGTCTGTTTCTTTCTCTGGTCATATTGCTGTTGGCATTCTCTGTCCTTCTCAAACTGCTGTCCCAAGCGAACCAGTCCATCGACAGTGGTGACTCGTTCTCGGAGTTGACTGGCTAGTAGTGGGTTGATGTTCTTCAAGATCAATTTAATGACCTCTTCCTCCTCAATGCCAGGTTTCCACCTTCTGCACAGGGAGTGGTAACCGTATGCAAAGTCACGGATACTCTCTTTCTCTCTTTGTACTCGATTTCTGACTCTGTCTGCCAATTCATCTGTGTAGTCCTCAGACAGAAATGCAGAGGAAAACTTGGCCTCAAAGTCAGCCCAGGAGGTAGTGGTGAGGCGTGCCACATCCCACCAGTCTCGAGCTGTTCCATGCAACACATTCCTCAATGTGGCAAGGAGTTCTTCGTCAGCCAGGGGATTGAGGGCAAGAAAGTCACGACATCTTTCTAGATACATTAGCGGATCAGGACTGTCATCTTTTTTCCCAAAGGTGGGAAATTGCAATTTAATGGGCATCGCCCCCAGATGAAGTCTACTCAAATCACCACGAACAAACGAGCTAGGAGGGATTGAGGAAGTAGAGGGGGAGTGCGTTATCGGACAATGAAAATGAACACCAGGATGCATGGTGGATTGCATCCTGCAAGGGGTGGCTGCAGCATGGTCTGGTCTTGGCTGTTCAGAGGTGCCAGCTTGGCCCTCAGTGGTCTGAACTGAAGTGGACACCAGGGAAACTCTGTGTAAGGAGTTGTGCCTAATGGAGGCCATGTCCACAGACACGTCATCCAACATTTTAACACAATTAGAGAGCTCTGTCTGCAAGTGGTCTACAGTGTTAACCATGGGAGAAAAAACAGAATTAACATCCTTGAGGACCTCAGTGTGGTGATGTTGCAGGCGCCATTGGAGAGTGGCAGTGAGTTGGTTTCGTTGGTAGTCAAACTGCCTGTCCATGGCACCAGTCATTTCCCGTCTTCCACTCTCACTGAGCTCTGTCAGCGTGTGGGTTAGAGTGCTCAGTGAGTTTCTGAATTCCATGGCACTCTGTTGTTGCTCTTCCCTCAGACATTTGAATTTATGGTGGATAAGAGTTTGGAGATGTTGTTGAGTCCGACGAATATCAAGGATGTCACCTTGAAGTTGTAAGACTACAACCTCTGGAGATAAACCAGACAATGGAGGAAGGTTGGGTGTCAGAGGGAGGACTAGCTCAGTACTTCCACACAGATCCATGTCAATAAGTGAGTAACTGGTTAGACCGCCTGTGGCCTGTGGCTCAGGCCGAGCATTCAGATTCCCAGGGCTCTGGCCCAAATCAACTCCATTATCTCCATTCACATTATGATTTGTATTGTCAGCTTGATGGTCAGAATGGCCCTGTGTATTCCCATTGACAGGTATGACATGGATGAGCACATTATCTTGGGGTGAATCCATTGTTTTAATTCCACACAAAATATTTGCTTTGGTTAGTTCTCAATGTTGAGCTGTCCCATCTGGGGTGCCATTTTTTTATGTAACGGTTTTGACTTGAGGTTATTATTTATAGGGGTGCCAGGTAGGTTGTGCCTACCAGAGAAAACATTGGTTTCTCCTTTTAGTTTGGGTGGGAATGAGTCCCATCTGGTCCGTCAAGTCTACACCAATACAAAGGACGTATGTAAAAGGCAGGAGGGAAATAAACTTTTCATAAACCCTTAAAACATTGAAAATAACTTCAAAAACAACTATATTCTGTTGCGTGGGTTGTATTAGCAACAACAATGATTACACACACACATATAATAATATTACAATGAGTTCTGGTTCCTCCAGAAATGTCCTGTACCTCGGGCCTAAAAAGAGTCCTGCCCGGTAAAGGAGTTCAGTGAACTCAAGTGACTTTTGTCACGCGATGTTTGTCCGTTCATTCCGTGTAGCGTAAACCCAGTACTAAACATACAATCAATATAACAATTACTTTACCACAGAACCTTAAAGCGGATCAACTCTTAATTAAGTCCTCAACTACCACTAACTACACAAATCACAGTATACATCACATCCAAACAAATGAAATACCGTATACAAAAAGGTGGTAGTCAGTCGGTCAGTCAGACAATCCAATCCGCCAATAGATCTCCAGCGGAGAAAGGCCACGAAGAACGGAGAGGTGTAGTCCAGGGACGCGAAGAGTGGATCCGATCCTGGGTAAACTCTCTTAGGCTACAAAACACACGTTTAACGGCAACAAAACCAACGGAATAGAGAAGCTTCGGAACTGAGGGTTGAACACATACTCATGCACGTCTCCATCACAACCCCCTTTCGTGCAGCTGATGCTGGCTATTTAATTGGGAATTAAAGGGAAAGCGCCCTATTGGAAGGAGCTGCACTGAGACGGTTCAGAAAAATTCAGGGCCGTCACAGTGTGTATTGATACTGTATGCGTGTGTATTGATACTGTGTGCGTGTGTATTGATACTGTGTGCCTGTGTGTGTGTGTGTATTGATACTGTGTGCGTGTGTATTGATACTGTGTGCGTGTGTATTGATACTGTGTGCGTGTTTATTGATACTGTGTGCGCGTGTGTATTGATACTGTGTGTGTCAGGATTTCGGTTATATACAGTACAACAAGTGTAGACTTTACAGTGAAGTCTTACTTCCCAACAGTGTAGAGTTAAAAAGTAAGACAGATATTTTCTAAATAAATAAAGGAAATAGTAACACAATAAAAACAATAGCAAGGCTGTATACAAGGAGTACCAGTACCAAGTCAATGTGCAGGGGTACGAGGTAGTTGAGGTAATAACTAGACTATATACAAGGAGTACCAGTACCAAGTCACTGTGCAGGGGTACGAGGTAGTTGAGGTAATAACTAGACTATATACAAGGAGTACCAGTACCAAGTCACTGTGCAGGGGTACGAGGTAGTTGAGGTAATAACTAGACTATATACAAGGAGTACCAGTACCAAGTCACTGTGCAGGGGTACGAGGTAGTTGAGGTAATAACTAGACTATATACAAGGAGTACCAGTACCAAGTCACTGTGCAGGGGTACGAGGTAGTTGAGGTAATAACTAGACTATATACAAGGAGTACCAGTACCAAGTCAATGTGCAGGGGTACGAGGTAGTTGAGGTAATAACTAGACTATATACAAGGAGTACCAGTACCAAGTCACTGTGCAGGGGTACGAGGTAGTTGAGGTAATAACTAGACTATATACAAGGAGTACCAGTACCAAGTCAATGTGCAGGGGTACGAGGTAGTTGAGGTAATAACTAGACTATATACAAGGAGTACCAGTACCGAGTCAATGTGCAGGGATACGAGGTAGTTGAGGTAATAACAAGGCTATATACAAGGAGTACCAGTACCAAGTCACTGTGCAGGGGTACGAGGTAGTTGAGGTAATAACTAGACTATATACAAGGAGTACCAGTACCAAGTCAATGTGCAGGGATACGAGGTAGTTGAGGTAATAACTAGACTATATACAAGGAGTACCAATACCAAGTCACTGTGCAGGGGTACGAGGTAGTTGAAGTAATAACTAGACTATATACAAGGAGTACCAGTACCAAGTCAATGTGCAGGGATACGAGGTAGTTGAGGTAATAACTAGACTATATACAAGGAGTACCAGTACCAAGTCAATGTGCAGGGGTACGAGGTAGTTGAGGTAATAACTAGACTATATACAAGGAGTACCAGTACCAAGTCACTGTGCAGGGGTACGAGGTAGTTGAGGTAATAACTAGACTATATACAAGGAGTACCAGTACCAAGTCACTGTGCAGGGGTACGAGGTAGTTGAGGTAATAACTAGACTATATACAAGGAGTACCAGTACCAAGTCACTGTGCAGGGGTACGAGGTAGTTGAGGTAATAACTAGACTATATACAAGGAGTACCAGTACCAAGTCAATGTGCAGGGGTACGAGGTAGTTGAGGTAATAACTAGACTATATACAAGGAGTACCAGTACCAAGTCACTGTGCAGGGTACGAGGTAGTTGAGGTAATAACTAGACTATATACAAGGAGTACCAGTACCAAGTCACTGTGCAGGGGTACGAGGTAGTTGAGGTAATAACTAGACTATATACAAGGAGTACCAGTACCAAGTCAATGTGCAGGGGTACGAGGTAGTTGAGGTAATAACTAGACTATATACAAGGAGTACCAGTACCAAGTCAATGTGCAGGGGTACGAGGTAGTTGAGGTAATAACTAGACTATATACAAGGAGTACCAGTACCAAGTCAATGTGCAGGGGTACGAGGTAGTTGAGGTAATAACTAGACTATATACAACGAGTACCAGTACCAAGTCAATGTGCAGGGGTACAAGGTAGTTGAGGTAATAACTAGACTATATACAAGGAGTACCAGTACCAAGTCAATGTGCAGGGATACGAGGTAGTTGAGGTAATAACTAGACTATATACAAGGAGTACCAGTACCAAGTCAATATGCAGGGGTACGAGGTAGTTGAGGTAATAACTAGACTATACACAAGGAGTACCAGTACCAAGTCAATGTGCAGGGGTACGAGGTAGTTGAGGTAATAACTAGACTATACACAAGGAGTACCAGTACCAAGTCAATGTGCAGGGGTACGAGGTAGTTGAGGTAATAACTAGACTATACACAAGGAGTACCAGTACCAAGTCAATGTGCAGGGGTACGAGGTAGTTGAGGTAATAACTAGACTATACACAAGGAGTACCAGTACCAAGTCAATGTGCAGGGGTACGAGGTAGTTGAGGTAATAACTAGACTATACACAAGGAGTACCAGTACCAAGTCAATGTGCAGGGGTACAAGGTAGTTGAGGTAATAACTAGACTATATACAAGGAGTATCACACTCATTCTTATGTGTAATAAATATATTGTGTAGTGTGTGTGTGTGTGGCAGGCAACAATGATGGTGCCTGCCAATGATGGTGCTAGAGGGGGTACGCGGCTGGAGGTTGAATGTTTGAAGGGGTACGGGAATTACTCTTCACCATCTGGCAGTCCGATGGATGAATCTGTGTTGGATGGATGCCAGGAGAATGCTATCTGTCCCAATGCATAGTGCCAACTGTAAGGTTTGGTAGAGGTGGAATAATGCTTTGGGGCTGTTTTTCATGGTTCGGGCTAAGCCCTTTAGACAATGACATTCTAGATGATTCTGTGCTTCCAACTTTGTGCCAACAGTTTGGGGAAAGCCCTTTCCTGTTTCAGCATGACAATGCTCCCATGCACAAAGCGAGGTCCATACAGAAATGGTTTGTCAAGATCGGTGTGGAAGAACTTGACTGGTCTACACCAAGCCCTGACCTTAACCCCTTCGAACACCTTTGGGATGAATTGGAACGCCGACTGCGAGCCAGGCCTGATCGCCCAACATCAGTGCTCAACCTCACTAATGGAAACAAGTCCCCGCAGCATTGTTCCAACATCTAGTGGAAAGCCTCCCCAGAAGAGTGGAGGCTGTTATAGCAGCAAAGGCGGGACCAGCTGTTCAGGGGCCTTTAGGTCACAGACTTGATGCCCCGGTACCGCTTGCCGTGCGGTAGCAGAGAGAACCGTCTATGACTTGAGTGGCTGGAGTCTTCCTCTGACACTGCCAGAGTAGAGGCCTGGACTATAGGCTATCATTTCTTCTTTCTTTGCACGGGAAAAACACATTTCATGCAATTCTAATACACATTATATGACTGGAGACATTAGCAGAATCTATTTTAATTAGACAAATTCCAGGGTAGCCTACTCCGCTGACACTGTCAAACAATCAATCACATCTACTTTGTCCATATAATAGGCCTATGAGAAGGGGAGACATGAATACAATATAACATCCATCTAAACTGGAGGAGGAAATTATTGTCCAAAAACTAACTTAAATGGCACTGACCCAACAACAATAAAGAGTGGATGTGCGCACTCACCGGGGACATGGTCGTTGTTCTCCACTGGTGCCGATAAGATACACTATAGGCCTATTGTTTTTTCTCTCAACTAAAATACTGATTAGAGTCTATTCATTGTCTTCTCTTTACAGCAATAGCCATTTGCTTTCCAACTATTTTTTTCCCTCGATTGAATCTGTATGCTGTGTGTGGGATAAATAAGATGCATAACCAATATACACACACGCCACAAAATAATGCAAATAGACCGATAAGCATGACCGGTCCAATGTATTTACATCAATTAATAAGCACAAAGGCATTCTTTTTTTCTTCTCCCGGACAATTTTATTTAACGTCTTTTAATTTTTTTTGTGGCCAAAAGCCGGCTATTACCAGCTAACGGAAACCCCGGTGGGTGTGTGTGTGTCCAGGCGGAGCTATGTGGGTGTAGAGCTGGTTCAGTGGCTGTGTGAGCAGTGTGTGTACGTGCGCTGTCGGAGTATGGCCGTGCGCGTCTGGCAGGTCCTACTGGAGCTGGGCATCCTACTGTCTGGTGAGTATACACACACACACACACACACACACACACACACACACACACACACACACACACACACACACACACACACACACACACACACACACCCCTTCTTACCCTGGCATTTCATCTTAGTCTTTTCTGTGTGTGTGTTTCAGTGGACCAGCGTGTGGTGTTTGGGGACTCTAACTCCTACTACCAGTTCAGCTTTGAGGAGTGTGAGTCTGCAGCCTGCGAGTTTTGCGGCCTGGAGAAGGAGGCGTGGCCAGAGGCTGTTAGGCTCCTCCTACAGCTCGTCCCATATGTCCAGTTCAGAACTGGGTAATTGTGTGTGAACGTGACCCAGTGTTGCCTGTGTGTTCCATGACCATCAACGTGAGTGTGTGTGTTATAAGAGACACACATACACCAGGACATAAATGAAAGCAGTGTTCCAACTCTTGACAAGATTCATCTCTAATCTCGCTACATATTGTTAATCCCTTAGTCTGACAGACAGACACAAACATCTCTTCAATAGACTCTCTTTATAGCTGAAGCTGGGTCCGTGTTGGGTGGGGGGTGTTCTGAGTGTCACACAGAATTCCAGTTCCCTCCGATAGAATTCCAACTGAGCCTGCTACTGAACTCAATATGTCACTCAGAGAGAGGAAGAATGGGAGAGAGGAGAGCGAACTGGAGAGAGAGGGAAAAAAACAGGGGGAGCGAGAGAAATGATAACTTCCGACGACAGAGAATAGGGAGGCACAAAGAACGAGAGGGAGAAATAATCTCTAACCACCCCTTCCTCTCCTCCCCTCGCCTTGTCCTCTTTTGTGTAGTCAGGAGGTAGAGCTGGAAGGAGGGAGGGAGGGAAAGGGAGAGTGTGATGCCATCACTATCTGTCCTGCTACTGCATTCATCATGGTTTATCAGATCACACGCTCTCCCGCACACACATCCATGCACACACACGCTCTTTCTCCTTCGCAACTGAAGCCACAGAAAAATGTAAATGATATGCAAATTATTCTGGGAACAGTGGGAAGGTGTGTGTGTGTGATAGAGAGAGAGAGGGACTGTAGTATACAAAATGTGTCTTCTAAAAGACAACACATTACATCAGAGGCCTGAGGGCACTTTGTTCTGCTGCTAAAGAGATTAGTTTACCCTAAAACACTGTCCTGTTGACACACACACACACACACACACACACACACACACAGAAAAAACATGTACGTACACACACACACACACAGACAGAAGGAGGAAAAGAGAGGAGAGAACAAGGTCTTGTTTCCTGTTTAGATCCAGTAGCAGTCGAGGTGGCAGTAGAGGTACCAACAGAGAGACCAGTAGAGCAGGGCTATTCAACTAGAGTGCCTTTAGAAAATATTCATAGCCCTTGACTTATTCCAAAATGTGTGTTGTTACAGCCTGAATTAAGAATGGATTCAATTGTTTCTCTCACGCATCTACACACAATACCCCATAATGACAAAGTGGAAACATGTTTTTAGAAATCTTAGCTAATTTTTTGAAAATTAAGTACAGAAATATCTTATTTACATCCAGTACCAGTCAAAAGTTTGGACACCTACTCATTAAAAAATGTTTTTTTTTTGTGTGACTATTTTCTACATTGTAGAATAATAGTGACAACGTCAAACCTATGTAATAGCACAAATGGAATCATGTAGAAAATCAAAAAAGTGTTATTAAAATACATATGTTTAACTTTTAAACAAGGTACACCTGTTAATTGAAATGCATTCCAGGTGACTACCTCATGTAGCTGGTTGAGAGAATGCCAAGAGTGTACAAAGCTGTCAAGGCAAAGGGTGGCTACTTTGAAGAATATAACATATATTTTGATTTGTTTAACACTTTTTTGGTTACTACATGATTCCATATTTGTTATTTCATAGTTATGTCTTCATTATTTTTCTATAATGTAGAAAATAGAAAAAATTAAGAAAAACCCTTGAATGAGTGTGTTTTGACTGGTACTGTAAGTATTCACACACATGTTAGAATCACCTTCGGCAGTCTTCCTGGGTAATTCTCTTTGCACACCTGGATTGAACAATATTTGCACATTATAATTTAAAACAAAGTGTGTGTGTGTGTTGTAGGTCTGAGGAGGACTCGGAGGGGAACAGAGATGTTTGCGGGGACAGCTTTCTCCAGATGAAAGCACTAGAGAGACTCACCTCCACGGTGTGTGTGTGTGTGTGTGTGTGTGTGTGTGTGTGTGTGTGTGCGCCTGCCTGCCTGCCTGACAGGAGCTGTCATTGAGTTTGCTGTATGTTCTACCCCTACAGGTCCAGAATGAGTTGGCTGCCGCTCTTGCTCGCAAAGCTCGCAAAACCAGTGAGTTGGTTACTATATTACATGTGGTACTATATTATGTGTGTTAGTGATGCGCAGGTCAGCTGTTTGTTCCCCCGAAGCCGCCTGCTAATAACACATCCTCAATGCCTCAACTATATGTGATAAAGTGAGGTCACACCCAACCTTAACCGCAAATAGAAAATGCACTGTACAGTCAGATTACGGAACAATTTTTTACCAGGGGATTTGACAGGATTTCTTTTTTTAAGCCTAATTTAGACGTTTGTGCATATAATTTCCAACATTTTGGTGGTTTTTGTTCGTCAACATGTCTGTCATTAATGCCCTAGAAGACAAAATAAACTCTTGCTCACCAGAATGTTAGATATCGATGACTGCTTCAATGTAGTTGACATCGGTAAAGTTTTCTCTTTCCTCTCTGCTTGTCTTGCACAGCAGACGTTTAGGGACCAGGGAGAAAATGCAATAACATATATATATATATATATTTTTAAATGGCATCGGTTTTTAAGGAAATTAAAAGCATGTGAATACGAACCAACATGTTTCTGATAAGATTTCAGTTCGACATGGAGGCATATTTTAGGTGGTTGAAATGCTATCAGATTTAAAAGGATTTGGGGGAGGAACTTGGGGAAGACGCCTGGGAATCTGTGCTGCACAGGGTGCACTCGTCCTCTTTTAGCACTAGACACAGCCTCATTCAATTCAAGGTGGTTCACCGTATCCACTGGTCGGGGGCCAAACTTGGAAGAATATTCTCTGATTTTGATCCTACCTGTGTCAGATGTAAAGTGGAACCAGCCACACTGTTGCATATGTTTTGGGGCTGTCATAAACTCAGGTTTCTGGGAATTAATATTTAAATGTTTCTCTGATATATATGACACTGTTATAGATCCGTCTCCCATTACAGCACTTTTTGGAGTACTGCCCATGGGTACCCCCCTATCAAGAATCCAGTCGGACACTGTTGTTTATACAACTCTTTTAGCTAGACGGCTGAATACTACAGAACTGGAAGATGGCAGCTCCCCCATCTTATAAATATTGGGTGAGGGATGTGTTGTGCTCTCTGAAACTAGAACAAATGTAATTTAATTCACGTGGGAACCCCAAACTGTTTGATGAGGCTTGGGCTCCATTCCGGTCTTACTTTAAACAGTCCATCCTCTGATCGCATTCCAATTCATACTAAAATAAGTCTGTGACTTAAGGGTTGGAGGAGCCTCTCTCTGTGTTTTTGCTGGGGGGGGCATTAAGGTCCATGTGCTTATTGATTGTGATCCGCAGATGCCTTGTTCATCTTGCCCGGGCAGAGACTGAAGTGTGAGCTTGTTTTTCCCAGTTATTTTTACATTTTGTTGACGCCTACATGAATAATCATTCTATTTGTTTTATTTTTTATTTTAAAGCATTGTAAACTTTTTTTTTGATCCAGTGGATGGTCGGGCTGTGGCCATGACTCTCTGTGAGTGGTTGCATTTCTCAACCCTTATCCCTTGACTGTTTACAGGAACAATGGTGAGGTTTGCTCTGTCCCTGTACTATAGATTGCCCTTTAACCTATGTAGCCTTCTGCCTGGTGTGTTTAACTTGTCTAAAGTATAGTATCTTTAAAGCTATTTTTTATTTGTATTTTTTTTTTTTTCTAGTTGAGTATATTATTTATATTGCTTTGTCTTGTGTGTGTGTGTGTGTGTGTGTGTGTGTGTGTGTGTGTGTGTGTGTGTGTGTGTGTGTGTGTGTGTGTGTGTGTGTGTGTGTGTGTGTGTGTGTGTGTGTGTGTGTGTGTGTGTGTGTGTGTGTGTGTGTGTGTGTGTGTCTTAATAAACAGAGTTAAAAAAAAAAAGAAATGCTATCAGATTTGATAATGCTGATAGCATATTTACAGACGGTCCCTAACCTCGCATTCATTCTCTCAAGATGCTGAAAGAAAGAAATCATATTCTTCCACTCCTGTTCCTGACTCAAAATGTATCATTTTACAGCAAGAAATGCTTCATTCTGCAGGAATTCCTATTAGGCCAAGTGAGAGGATATATTCCTATAACCAGTGTCCAGATTTCAGTTTCTATTCCATTTAACCCATCTAAACAGTACAGTTCCCTTTGACGTGCATATTTGAAGTCCCTGCCTTGTGACTGTGGAATTTGTATAGCGCCTCTCACCATCATCACACATAACATAGCTGGCACTGCCATCATCCTCTTTTACCACTTCAACAAATCTTTACCAAACATTACTTTTCTGGCCTCTCCTTCTCTTTATTTTCAACTCTTCATTTGCAGCGTTTCTATTATTGAATTCAATGCCGACATTGTCCTTTTTGCCTTAGTGGATCGACGTTAACTTTTTATCCTTAAATTCCCAAAAGCATTTGGTGATTGGTGTGTATTTGGCACGTGTACAGTTAGGCCCTAAAGCTTAGGCTTATGTACTAATGACAGGTAAAAGAATGAAAAAACAACCTTACTGTAGTCTATAGATTTTAATTGCACAAGAATGATACATTTATGGATTTTTAATGCATTGTTTTCTCTTTATTCAACCCACCACCACCCACCCGCCCTTCATCCACACAATATTTCATGACCCTAAACCCGCTCGCCCTACAGATATATCCACGGGGACTGCGAGTTATGAGTCAACCTGCGCATCACTATTGTGTATTACTACAGTATGTTTGTGCAAATAAAACCTTAGTCATAGGTGATTAGTCATGACAGCTGTCAATTTAACATACTGTGTTGTGATTGGTTGCAGTGGCAGAGCAGGATGGCCAAGAGTCACCAGACTCCACTCCTCGACAGACACCCACACCCAACGAGGAGAACACCATGGTAGGATACACACACACACACACACACTGGCATACCGGACACCCACGCAGTTTTAGTTTAGAAAACCATCTCTCCTCAGAAGCGACAGTTACAGGAATATAAAAGCAGCTTGATTGCCGTAGCAACATCAGGGAAACTGGGCAGAAGGCAGTTGTGCTTCAAATACATCAGTTCTACAACATCTTTTTAATTGAGCCTCTCATTCTCCTTAATGGCTGAGATGAACTGTATAGGAAGCTCTGGGGACAGGTCGTCTGGATACTGGACAGCCAGTCCAGTCCAGAATTGTCAGATGCAAACAGATTATCATATTTAGCTGTTCTTGAGGGCTTGAAAAAAAGAACAAGTGGTTTGCGAGTTGTGTGGTTCCAATATCAAGTCTCTTATCTCTGGTATATATCTTGGCATGCATCATTCAAGTTTAAATCCTGTGCAGCGCAATGGACATAGGCCTATAATGCACAATATTTCAGGAAAGACTGTCTGGGTTGGCAATACTCAGTATAGAAAACAGTCAGGCCCGCAACCTTGACCTGTAGGCTGTGGTGAAAACATTTGCACCCAAAAAAAGGAGGATTTATGGAGACTAGGGGAGACTCTCAAGTTGGATTTAATTTAATTTACCTTGAGTTTGCAGCCCATTTGTGTAGGCAATTAGCCAGACAAAACCCGATGAGTTCAACAAGAAATATTGGCTAAATTTATCCTCAAGCTGACTACTCTTTTCCTCATTGTTGGGCTATTTGGTGTGTCATTTTTATAATAAGTTTATAAGTAGTAGCTAATAGCAGGTAAATACGGTATATAGCTATTAGAGATCGACCGATTATGATTTTTCAACGCCGATGCCGACACCGATTATTGGAGGACCAAAAAAAGCCGATACTGATTAAACAGCCGATTTGTAATAATGACAATTACAACAATACTGAATGAACACTTTTATTTTAACTTAATATAATACATCAATAAAATCAATTTAGCCTCAAATAAATAATGAAACATGTTCAATTTGGTTGAAATAATGCAAAAACAAAGTGTTGGAGAAGAAAGTAAAAGTGCAATATGTGCCATGTAAGAAAGCTAACGTTTAAATTCCTTGCTCAGAACATCAGAACATATGAAAGCTGGCGGTTCCTTTTAATATGAGTCTTCAATATTCCCAGGTAAGAAGATTGGTTGTAGTTATTATAAGAATTATAGGACTATTTCTCTCTATACCATTTGTATTTCATATACATTTGACTATTGGATATTCTTATAGGCACTTTAGTATTGCCAGTGTAACAATATAGCTTCCGTCCCTCTCCTCGCCCCTATCTGGGCTCGAACCAGGAACACATCGAAAACAGCCACCCTCGAAGCATCGTTATTGTCACGCTCTGACCTTAGAGAGCTTTTTATGTTTCTATTTTGGTTTGGTCAGGGTGTGATTTGGGTGGGCATTCTATGTTCCTTTTTCTATGTTTTGTATTTCTTTGTTTTGGCCGAGTATGGTTCTCAATCAGGGACAGCTGACTATCGTTGTCTCTGATTGGGAACCATACTTAGGTAGCTTTTTCCCACTTATGTTTTGTGGATAGTTATTTTCTTTTTAGTGTTTTCTGCACCTGACAAAATGTTTCGGTTTTGTTTATTCTCTTTGTTATTTTGTCCCAGTGTTCAGTTCAATTGTAATGCTCCGGGTGTCAAGTCAAATGCAGGAGACAGAGTTCAATGCTGTGCGTCTTTTAATAGCACCAACGCACCACAGGGTGCTCACAAAAATGACGTTCCCAAAACACAGGGAATCAAAAAAATACAATGGAAAAATACACGACCAGGCACTAACACGTACCTTTACAACAGAGCCGAAGGTTACAATGAAATAATCCCGCACAACAACCAGGCGGGCCGGCTGACTAATAAAGACAAACTAATTAACATAAACAGGTGCTACCACTAAACATACAAGGAGGGGGAGGAAAAACAATCAGTGGCAGCTAATAGGCCGGTGACGACGACCGCCGAGCTCCACCCGCCCGGGAAGGGGAAACACCCTCGGTCGAACTCGTGACATCAATAAAAGTAATGAACACTTACCACTCTGCACTTTGGTCCGATTCTTCCTCTTCAGATGACGACACCCGTCATAGTTATCCATCGCTCCACAAATGCTGCGGCCCTTGCAGAGCAAGGGGAACAACTACTTCAAGGTTGAAGAGCGAGTGACGTCACCAATTGAAACGCTATTAGCGCACACCCCGCTAACTAGCTAGCCATTTCACATCGGTTACACTAGCCTCATCTTGGGAGTTGATAGGCTTGAAGTCATAAACAGCTCAATGCTTGAAGCACAGTGAAGAGCTGCTGGCAAACGCACGAAAGTTCTGTTTGAATGAATGCTTACGAGCCTGCTGGTGCCTACCATCGCTCAGTCAGACTGCTCTATCAAATCATAGACTTCATTATAACATAATAACACACATATGGTAAAATCTGGAAACTATCATTTCGAAAAAGTTTATTTCGAACCGTTCCGTATTTTATCTAACGAGTGGCATCCATAAGACTAAATATTGCTGTTACATTGTACAACCTTCAATGTTATGTCATAATTATGTACAATTCTGGCAAATTAATTACGGTCTTTGTTAGGAATAAACGGTCTTCACACAGTTCACAACTGTGAGGTGGCCCAAACTGCTGCATATACCCTGACTCTGCTTGCACGGAATGCAAGAGAAGTAACACAATTTCCCTACTTAAAAGAAAGTCATGTTAGCAGGCAATATTCACTAAATATGCAGGTTTAAAAATATATATGTCACAGTGAACTAGGTGTGTGAGGAATGGAATCAGGCGCAGAGAGTTCCATGGGGAAAAGTAACCGGTCCAGAACACGAACACACCTAACTAACGCACACACGCAACACAAAATTAATCCTGCACTAAACGAGGGCGGGTAAACCTACTTTAAATAAGGAAGCCCATCAAGCACACACAAATAGACACAGGTGCAACTAATAAGACAAAACAAACAGACAACGAAAAAGGGATCGGTGGCGCCAAGTAGGCCGGTGACGACGACCGCCGAGCACCGCCCGAACAGGCAGGGGAGCAAACTTTGGCGGAAGTCGTGACAATATACTTGTGTATTGATTTTAAAGAAAGTGTCACGGTCGTTATAAGGATCGGACCAAGGCGCAGGGTGGTATGCGTACATTCTTATTTATTTAAAGAATGAATCACTGAACAAACTAACAAAATAAGAAACCGAAACGTGATGCTATACAAACGAGTGCTGACAGGCAACTACACATAGACAAGATCCCACAAACACCAAAGGGAAATGGCTACCTAAATATGATCCCCAATCTGAGACGACGATAAACAGCTGTCTCTGATTGGGAACCATATCAGGCCAACAGAGAATTACAAAAAATCCTAGATCTACAAAACCATAGACATACAAAAACCCTAGACAATACAAAAACTAGCGTACCCACCCTAGTCAGTCACACCCTGACCTAACCAAAATATAAAGAAAACTAAGACCAGGGCGTGACAATATCTCTTATCTGTGGTTAGGCCAGGGTGTGACATGGGTGATTTATTGTGTTTCGTCTTGTCTAGGGGTTTATTAGATTTATGGGGTTGTGTTCGTTGTACTTGTCTAGATAAGTATATGGTTGCCTAGAGTGGTTCTCAATCAGAGGCAGGTGTTTATCATTGTCTCTGATTGGGAACCATATTTGGGCAGCCATATTCTTTGGGTATTTTGTGGGTGTTTGTCTCCTGTGTCAGTGTTTGTGCCACACAGGACTGTTTTCACGTTTCTTGTTTTGTATTCTGTTCATGTATAGTTTATCTTATTAAAAAACCATGAACTTTAACCACGCTGCATTTTGGTCCTCCGATCCTTCTCGCCTCTCCTCTTCGGAAGAAGAGGCAGAAAACCGTTACAGATATCTCAGGTCAGGGCGTGACAGAAAGGCATTGATGTTTATGGTTAGGTACACATTGGTGCAACAACAGTGCTTTTTTCGCAAATGCGCTTGTTAAGTCATCACCCGTTTGGAGAAGTAGGCTGTGATTCGATGAGAAATTAACAGACACCACATCGATTATATGCAACGCAGGACAAGCTAGTTAACCTAGTAATATCATCAACCATTTGTAGTTAACTTGTGATTATGTTAAGTTTGATTGTTTTTTATAAGATAAGTTTAATGCTAGCTAGCAACTTACCTTGGCTCCTTGCTGCACTCGCGTAACAGGTAGTCAGCCTGCCACGCAGTCTCCTCGTGGAGTGCAATGTAAGGCAGGTGGTTAGAGCGTTGGACGAGTAACCAGAAGGTTGCAAGTTCGAATCCCCGAGCTGACAAGGTAAAAATCTGTCGTTCTGCCCATGAACCAGGCAGTTAACCCACCGTTCCTAGGACGTCATTGAAAATAAGAATGTGTTCTTAATTGACTTGCCTAGTTAAATAAAGGTAAACAAAAAAACAAACAAAATAAAAAAATCGGCCACAATTGGTGTCCAAAAATGCAGATTACCGATTGTTATGAAAATGCCGATTAATCAGTCAACCTCTAATAGCTATAGATAGATAGTAGACTGAATCATGAAAAAAATCCATAGTAAGCTAGTGTTTTGAGGGTGGACTGGCTGTATTATTGGTCATTAATAGCCTGGTTTTACGCACAACAACTTTCTTTCCAAGCTGGAAGAGTGCACGAGGATGGATCATGTCATGCAGGTTCAGGTAGCCTGTACAGGACAGTTTTATATGATAAAACATCTATTGGTAGCTGATGAGTATACTGTTAGAGCAAAAATGTATTTTACAATCTGCCATGTTTGAATTTTAAACTTTAATTACTGAACAAGTAATTACATTATTGCCACCAGCCAGCAGTCTAAAAATTACAGCATTTTGATACACACACGCACACACACACACACAGGAGAGGGAAGGATGGGAGAAGAGGGGAGGAGCAGACAAGAGAGGAAAGTACACACACACACACACAGGAGAGGAGTGGTAAGGATGAGAGAAGAGGGGAGGAGCGGACAAGAGAGGAAAGTAGAAGAGTGTATACTGAATACACCTTTTACACTCCTTCAATAATTCATTCCCTTCATCATGTGTGTGTGCGTGTTTACTTGGCTGATCTCTCTTTGAGTGAGGAAGTAGAAGAGGGGAGACTGGACTTTGGGTTGTGGCTCAGATAGAGTGTGTTGTTATCAGGGGTGTTTTCTTCGTAAGCAATGGTTTGCAGGAAGGTGTGTGTGTGTGTGGTGGCGGCGGCACCGTGGAATAGTTTCACTCGCGGGAAGTACCCTGCTCACAGCCAATCTGCACACACACAGCGTGTAGACTCCAATATAAATAAACAGTCCATATTGCCTTACTGATGATACCATTATATTACCAAGGGATCTCCTCCATCCCAAATATAACCTGCCCCCACAACAACAGATTATCGCTAAGAACACCCCCTCGTTCTCCTCCACACATCCACACTGGCACATCGAAGCCCACAGCCCCAGAGTTTCTAAAGCCAGGGCGCTGCTAGGGAGGACACGACACTACGTTTCTGAAGAACACACACACACACACACACACACACACAGAGAGGTAGAGAGAGAGGGAGACTGGGATTATTTTGAGTTATTTTCTCTCTTTCTCTGTGATTTACAGAAAGAGACCCTGAGACAGACAGAAAGACTAGCTGACAGACCGTGAGAGTGGGGTAGATTTGATCCAAAATCTATTTTGGGGTGTTACCTACCTTTATATTTAACCTCTCACCTCTAATCCTGTGACCTGATGATATCGTTGGGCTATGGACTAAGATACCTGTTCTCTCAGTCCCGTTCCTTACAGCTGGGGGGGGGGTGTGTGCGGCCGGACGGTGTGTGTGGCCGCGAGGAGCTGACCAGACTAGAGCTGGTCCAGAGACTGGCTGCAGACAGCTGCAGACTGCTGCAGAACCAGAACTACCGAGTACCAGACCACCGCAACCCCACCGTGAGTACACACACACACACACACACACACACACACACACACACACACACACACACACACACACACACACACACACACACACACACACACACCCTCTGACAAACATACTTCTGAATAATATATTTTGTGATAGTATGCTCTAACTTCACGTCAGTGTTTTACAATGTGTGTGTGCGTGTCTGTGTTTGTGGGGGGGTATATGTGTGGATGTGTATTTTACGGACTTCCTTTCGAACCCTTCCTTTCCTCCCCTCTACGTATGTCATCTGTGAGAAGTTGGAACATAATGTCTCTCTAGTATATAACATTCTGTATCTAGTATATAACATTCTGCCTCTAGTATATAACATTATGTCTCTCTAGTATATAACATTCTGTCTCTAGTATATAACATTCTGTCTCTCTAGTATATAACATTCTGTCTCTAGTATATAACATTCTGTCTCTAGTATATAACATTCTGTCTATCTAGTATATAACATTCTGTCTCTAGTATATAACATTCTGTCTATCTAGTATATAACATTCTGTCTCTAGTATATAACATTCTGTCTCTCTAGTATATAACATTCTGTCTCTAGTATATAACATTCTGTCTCTCTAGTATATAACATTCTGTCTCTAGTATATAACATTCTGTCTCTAGTATATAACATTCTGTCTCTAGTATATAACATTCTGTCTATCTAGTATATAACATTCTGTCTATCTAGTATACAACATTCTGTCTATCTAGTATACAATATTCTGTCTATCTAGTATATAACATTCTGTCTCTCTAGTATATAACATTCTGTCTATCTAGTATATAACATTCTGTATCTAGTATATAACATTCTGCCTCTAGTATATAACATTCTGTCTATCTCGTATATAACATTCTGTCTATCTCGTATATAACATTCTGTCTATCTAGTATATAACATTCTCCCTCTAGTATATAACATTCTGCCTCTAGTATATAACATTCTCTATCTAGTATATAACATTCTGCCTCTAGTATATAACATTCTGTCTATCTCGTATATAACATTCTGTCTATCTCGTATATAACATTCTGTCTATCTCGTATATAACATTCTGTCTATCTAGTATATAACATTCTGTCTATCTAGTATATAACATTCTGTCTATCTAGTATATAACATTCTGTCTATCTAGTATACAACATTCTGTCTCTAGTATACAACATTCTGTCTATCTAGTATATAACATTCTGTCTCTAGTATATAACATTCTGTCTCTAGTATATAACATTCTGTCTATCTAGTATATAACATTCTGTCTATCTAGTATATAACATTCTGTCTATCTAGTATACAACATTCTGTCTATCTAGTATACAATATTCTGTCTATCTAGTATATAACATTCTGTCTCTCTAGTATATAACATTCTGTCTATCTAGTATATAACATTCTGTCTATCTAGTATATAACATTCTCTATCTAGTATATAACATTCTGCCTCTAGTATATAACATTCTGTCTATCTCGTATATAACATTCTGTCTATCTCGTATATAACATTCTGTCTATCTCGTATATAACATTCTGTCTATCTAGTATATAACATTCTGTCTCTAGTATATAACATTCTGCCTCTAGTATATAACATTCTGTCTATCTAGTATATAACATTCTGTCTATCTCGTATATAACATTCTGTCTATCTAGTATATAACATTCTGCCTCTAGTATATAACATTCTGTCTATCTAGTATATAACATTCTGTCTATCTAGTATACAACATTCTGTCTATCTAGTATATAACATTCTGTCTATCTAGTATACAACATTCTGTCTCTAGTATATAACATTCTGTCTATCTAGTATATAACATTCTGTCTATCTAGTATATAACATTCTGTCTATCTAGTATATAACATTCTGTCTATCTAGTATATAACATTCTGCCTCTAGTATATAACATTCTGCCTCTAGTATACAACATTCTGTCTCTCGTATATAACATTCTGTCTCTCGTATATAACATTCTGTCTATCTAGTATACAACATTCTGTCTCTAGTATAAATCAAATCAAATGTATTTATATAGCCCTTCGTACATCAGCTGATATCTCAAAGTGCTGTACAGAAACCCAGCCTAAAACCCCAAACAGCAAGCAATGCAGGTGTAGAAGCACGGTGGCTAGGAAAAACTCCATAGAAAGGCCAAAACCTAGGAAGAAACCTAGAGAGGAACCAGGCTATGTGGGGTGGCCAGTCCTCTTCTGGCTGTGCCGGGTGGAGATTATAACAGAACATGGCCAAGATGTTCAAATGTTCATAAATGACCAGCATGGTCGAATAATAGTAAGGCAGAACAGTTGAAACTGGAGCAGCAGCATGGCCAGGTGGACTGGGGACAGCAAGGAGTCATCATGTCAGGCAGTCCTGGGGTATGGTCCTAGGGCTCAGGTCAGTTGAAACTGGAGCAGCAACATGGCCAGGTGGACTGGGGACAGTATACAACATTCTGTCTCTAGTATACAACATTCTGTCTCTAGTATACAACATTCTGTCTCTAGTATACAACATTCTGTCTCTAGTATACAACATTCTGTCGCTAGTATACAACATTCTGTCTCTAGTATATAACATTCTGTCTCTAGTATATAACATTCTGTCTCTAGTATATAACATTCTGTCTCTAGTATACAACATTCTGTCGCTAGTATACAACATTCTGTCTCTAGTATATAACATTCTGTCTCTAGTATATAACATTCTGTCTCTAGTATATAACATTCTGTCTCTAGTATATAACATTCTGTCTCTAGTATATAACATTCTGTCTCTAGTATATAACATTCTGTCTCTAGTATATAACATTCTGTCTCTAGTATATAACATTCTGTCTCTAGTATATAACATTCTGTCTCTAGTATATAACATTCTGTCTCTAGTATACAACATTCTGTCGCTAGTATACAACATTCTGTCTCTAGTATATAACATTCTGTCTCTAGTATATAACATTCTGTCTCTAGTATGTAACATTCTGTTTCTCTAGTATGTAACATTATGTCTCTAGTATATAACATTCTGTCTCTAGTATATAACATTCTGTCTCTAGTATATAACATTCTGTCTCTAGTATGTAACATTCTGTTTCTCTAGTATGTAACATTCTGTTTCTCTAGTATATAACATTATGTCTCTAGTATATAACATTCTGTCTCTCTAGTATATAACATTCTGTCTCTCTAGTATATAACATTCTGTCTCTAGTATATAACATTCTGTCTCTAGTATGTAACATTCTGTCTCTCTAGTATATAACATTATGTCTCTCTAGTATATAACATTCTGTCTCTCTAGTATATAACATTCTGTCTCTCTAGTATATAACATTCTGTCTCTCTAGTATATAACATTCTGTCTCTAGTATATAACATTCTGTCTCTAGTATACAACATTCTGTCTCTAGTATACAACATTCTGTCTCTAGTATACAACATTCTGTTTCTCTAGTATATAACATTATGTCTCTAGCATATAACATTCTGTCTCTCTAGTATATAACATTCTGTCTCTCTAGTATATAACATTCTGTCTCTCTAGTATATAACATTCTGTCTCTCTAGTATATAACGTTCTGTCTCTCTAGTATATAACATTCTGTCTCTCGTATACAACATTCTGTGTCTCTCGTATACAACATTCTGTCGCTCTAGTATACAACATTCTGTCGCTCTAGTATACAACATTCTGTCGCTCTAGTATACAACATTCTGTCTCTCTAGTATACAACATTCTGTCGCTCTAGTATACAACATTCTGTCGCTCTAGTATACAACATTCTGTCGCTCTAGTATACAACATTCTGTCTCGAGTATACAACATTCTGTCTCGAGTATACAACATTCTGTCTCGAGTATACAACATTCTGTCTCGAGTATACAACATTCTGTCTCTAGTATACAACATTCTGTTTCTCTAGTATACAACATTCTGTTTCTCTAGTATATAACATTCTGTCTCGAGTATACAACATTCTGTCTCGAGTATACAACATTCTGTCTCGAGTATACATTCTGTCTCGACATTCTGTCTCGAGTATACAACATTCTGTCTCGAGTATATAACATTCTGTCTCGAGTATATAACATTCT
The DNA here is from genome assembly GCF_023373465.1 of Oncorhynchus keta. Lineage (NCBI taxonomy): Eukaryota > Metazoa > Chordata > Actinopteri > Salmoniformes > Salmonidae > Oncorhynchus > Oncorhynchus keta. Next base: position 23,143,012 of record NC_068440.1, on the reverse strand, counting down.
GTCTATCTCGTATACAACATTGTCTCGTATACAACATTGTCTCGTGTATATAACATTCTGTCTATCTCGTATACAACATTCTGTCTATCTCGTATACAACATTCTGTCTCGAGTATATAACATTCTGTCTCGAGTATATAACATTCTGTCTCGAGTATATAACATTCTGTCGCTCGAGTATATAACATTCTGTCGCTCTAGTATATAACATTCTGTCGCTCTAGTATACAACATTCTGTCGCTCTAGTATACAACATTCTGTCGCTCTAGTATACAACATTCTGTCGCTCTAGTATACAACATTCTGTCTCGAGTATACAACATTCTGTCTCGAATATACACCATTCTGTCTCGAGTATACAACATTCTGTCTCGAGTATATAACATTCTGTCGCTCTAGTATACAACATTCTGTCGCTCTAGTATACAACATTCTGTCGCTCTAGTATACAACATTCTGTCTCGAGTATATAACATTCTGTCTCGAGTATATAACATTCTGTCTCGAGTATATAACATTCTGTCTCGAGTATATAACATTCTGTCTCGAGTATATAACATTCTGTCTCGAGTATATAACATTCTGTCTCGAGTATATAACATTCTGTCGCTCTAGTATATAACATTCTGTCGCTCTAGTATATAACATTCTGTCTCGAGTATACAACATTCTGTCTCGAGTATACAACATTCTGTCTCGAGTATATAACATTCTGTCTCGAGTATATAACATTCTGTCTCGAGTATATAACATTCTGTCTCGAGTATATAACATTCTGTGTCTCGAGTATATAACATTCTGTCGCTCTAGTATATAACATTCTGTCGCTCTAGTATATAACATTCTGTCTCGAGTATACAACATTCTGTCTCGAGTATATAACATTCTGTCTCGAGTATATAACATTCTGTCGCTCTAGTATATAACATTCTGTCTCGAGTATACAACATTCTGTCTCGAGTATACAACATTCTGTCTCGAGTATACAACATTCTGTCTCGAGTATACAACATTCTGTCTCGAGTATACAACATTCTGTCGCTCTCGTATACAACATTCTGTCGCTCTCGTATACAACATTCTGTCGCTCTAGTATACAACATTCTGTCGCTCTAGTATACAACATTCTGTCTCGAGTATATAACATTCTGTCTCGAGTATACAACATTCTGTCGCTCTAGTATACAACATTCTGTCGCTCTAGTATACAACATTCTGTCGCTCTAGTATACAACATTCTGTCTCGAGTATATAACATTCTGTCTCGAGTATATAACATTCTGTCTCGAGTATATAACATTCTGTCTCGAGTATATAACATTCTGTCTCGAGTATATAACATTCTGTCGCTCTAGTATATAACATTCTGTCGCTCTAGTATATAACATTCTGTCTCGAGTATACAACATTCTGTCTCGAGTATACAACATTCTGTCTCGAGTATATAACATTCTGTCTCGAGTATATAACATTCTGTCTCGAGTATACAACATTCTGTCTCGAGTATACAACATTCTGTCTCGAGTATACAACATTCTGTCTCGAGTATACAACATTCTGTCTCGAGTATACAACATTCTGTCTCGAGTATATAACATTCTGTCTCGAGTATACAACATTCTGTCGCTCTAGTATACAACATTCTGTCGCTCTAGTATACAACATTCTGTCGCTCTAGTATACAACATTCTGTCGCTCTAGTATACAACATTCTGTCGCTCTAGTATACAACATTCTGTCGCTCTAGTATACAACATTCTGTCTCGAGTATATAACATTCTGTCTCGAGTATATAACATTCTGTCTCGAGTATATAACATTCTGTCTCGAGTATATAACATTCTGTCGCTCTAGTATATAACATTCTGTCTCGAGTATACAACATTCTGTCTCGAGTATACAACATTCTGTCTCGAGTATACAACATTCTGTCTCGAGTATACAACATTCTGTCTCGAGTATATAACATTCTGTCTCGAGTATATAACATTCTGTCTCGAGTATATAACATTCTGTCTCGAGTATATAACATTCTGTCGCTCTAGTATATAACATTCTGTGTCTCGAGTATATAACATTCTGTCGCTCTAGTATATAACATTCTGTCTCGAGTATACAACATTCTGTCTCGAGTATACAACATTCTGTCTCGAGTATACAACATTCTGTCTCGAGTATACAACATTCTGTCTCGAGTATACAACATTCTGTCGCTCGAGTATACAACATTCTGTCGCTCGAGTATACAACATTCTGTCGCTCGAGTATACAACATTCTGTCGCTCGAGTATACAACATTCTGTCGCTCGAGTATACAACATTCTGTCGCTCGAGTATACAACGCTCGAGTATACAACATTCTGTCTCGAGTATACAACATTCTGTCTCGAGTATACAACATTCTGTCGCTCGAGTATACAACATTCTGTCGCTCGAGTATACAACATTCTGTCGCTCGAGTATACAACATTCTGTCGCTCGAGTATACAACATTCTGTCGCTCGAGTATACAACATTCTGTCGCTCGAGTATACAACATTCTGTCGCTCGAGTATACAACGCTCGAGTATACAACATTCTGTCGCTCGAGTATACAACATTCTGTCGCTCGAGTATACAACATTCTGTCGCTCGAGTATACAACATTCTGTCGCTCGAGTATACAACATTCTGTCGCTCGAGTATACAACATTCTGTCGCTCGAGTATATAACATTCTGTCTCGAGTATATAACATTCTGTCTCGAGTATATAACATTCTGTCTCGAGTATATAACATTCTGTCTCGAGTATATAACATTCTGTCTCGAGTATATAACATTCTGTCTCGAGTATATAACATTCTGTCTCGAGTATATAACATTCTGTCGCTCTAGTATACAACATTCTGTCGCTCTAGTATACAACATTCTGTCGCTCTAGTATACAACATTCTGTCTCGAGTATACAACATTCTGTCTCGAGTATATAACATTCTGTCTCGAGTATATAACATTCTGTCTCGAGTATATAACATTCTGTCTCGAGTATATAACATTCTGTCTCGAGTATATGACATTCTGTCGCTCGAGTATATAACATTCTGTCGCTCGAGTATACAACATTCTGTCGCTCGAGTATACAACATTCTGTCGCTCGAGTATACAACATTCTGTCGCTCGAGTATACAACATTCTGTCGCTCGAGTATACAACATTCTGTCGCTCGAGTATACAACATTCTGTCGCTCGAGTATACAACATTCTGTCGCTCGAGTATACAACATTCTGTCGCCGAGTATATAACATTCTGTCGCTCGAGTATATAACATTCTGTCGCTCGAGTATATAACATTCTGTCGCTTCGAGTATATAACATTCTGTCTCGAGTATATAACATTCTGTCTCGAGTATATAACATTCTGTCGCTCTAGTATACAACATTCTGTCGCTCTAGTATACAACATTCTGTCTCGAGTATACAACATTCTGTCTCGAGTATATAACATTCTGTCTCGAGTATATAACATTCTGTCTCGAGTATATAACATTCTGTCTCGAGTATATAACATTCTGTCTCGAGTATATAACATTCTGTCTCGAGTATATAACATTCTGTCGCTCTAGTATATAACATTCTGTCGCAACATTCTAGTATACAACATTCTGTCTCGAGTATACAACATTCTGTCTCGAGTATACAACATTCTGTCTCGAGTATACAACATTCTGTCTCGAGTATATAACATTCTGTCTCTAGTATATAACATTCTGTCTCTAGTATATAACATTCTGTCTCGAGTATATAACATTCTGTCTCGAGTATATAACATTCTGTCTCGAGTATATAACATTCTGTCTCGAGTATATAACATTCTGTCTCTAGTATATAACATTCTGTCTCGAGTATACAACATTCTGTCTCGAGTATATAACATTCTGTCTGTCTCGAGTATATAACATTCTGTCTCGAGTATATAACATTCTGTCTCGAGTATACAACATTCTGTCTCGAGTATACAACATTGTCTGTCTCGAGTATATAACATTCTGTCTCGAGTATATAACATTCTGTCTCGAGTATACAACGTCTCGAGTATATAACATTCTGTCTCGAGCATTCTGAGTATACAACATTCTGTCGCTCGAGTATACAACATTCTGTCGCTCGAGTATACAACATTCTGTCGCTCGAGTATACAACGCTGAGTATACAACATTCTGTCGCTCGAGTATACAACATTCTGTCTCGAGTATATAACATTCTGTCTCGAGTATACAACATTCTGTCGCTCGAGTATACAACGCTCGAGTATACAACATTCTGTCGCTCGAGTATACAACATTCTGTCTCGAGCATTCTGTCTCGAGTATACAACATTCTGTCGCTCGAGTATACAACATTCTGTCTCGTCGCTCGAGTATACAACATTCTGTCTCAACATTCTGTCTCGAGTATACAACATTCTGTCTCGAGTATACAACATTCTGTCTCGAGTATACAACATTCTGTCTCGAGTATATAACATTCTGTCTCGAGTATATAACATTCTGTCTCGAGTATATAACATTCTGTCTCGAGTATATAACATTCTGTCGCTCGAGTATACAACATTCTGTCGCTCGAGTATACAACATTCTGTCGCTCGAGTATACAACATTCTGTCGCTCGAGTATACAACATTCTGTCGCTCGAGTATACAACATTCTGTCGCTCGAGTATACAACATTCTGTCGCTCGAGTATACAACATTCTGTCGCTCGAGTATACAACATTCTGTCGCTCGAGTATATAACATTCTGTCGCTCGAGTATATAACATTCTGTCGCTCGAGTATATAACATTCTGTCGCCGAGTATATAACATTCTGTCTCGAGTATATAACATTCTGTCTCGAGTATATAACATTCTGTCTCGAGTATATAACATTCTGTCTCGAGTATATAACATTCTGTCGCTCTAGTATACAACATTCTGTCGCTCTAGTATACAACATTCTGTCTCGAGTATACAACATTCTGTCTCGAGTATATAACATTCTGTCTCGAGTATATAACATTCTGTCTCGAGTATATAACATTCTGTCTCGAGTATATAACATTCTGTCGCTCTAGTATATAACATTCTGTCGCTCTAGTATATAACATTCTGTCGCTCTAGTATACAACATTCTGTCTCGAGTATACAACATTCTGTCTCGAGTATACAACATTCTGTCTCGAGTATATAACATTCTGTCTCGAGTATATAACATTCTGTCTCGAGTATATAACATTCTGTCTCGAGTATATAACATTCTGTCTCGAGTATATAACATTCTGTCTCGAGTATATAACATTCTGTCGCTCTAGTATATAACATTCTGTCGCTCTAGTATATAACATTCTGTCTCGAGTATACAACATTCTGTCTCGAGTATACAACATTCTGTCTCGAGTATACAACATTCTGTCTCGAGTATATAACATTCTGTCTCGAGTATATAACATTCTGTCTCGAGTATACAACATTCTGTCTCGAGTATACAACATTCTGTCTCGAGTATATAACATTCTGTCTCGAGTATATAACATTCTGTCTCGAGTATATAACATTCTGTCTCGAGTATATAACATTCTGTCTCGAGTATATAACATTCTGTCGCTCTAGTATATAACATTCTGTCGCTCTAGTATATAACATTCTGTCTCGAGTATACAACATTCTGTCTCGAGTATACAACATTCTGTCTCGAGTATACAACATTCTGTCTCGAGTATATAACATTCTGTCTCGAGTATATAACATTCTGTCTCGAGTATACAACATTCTGTCTCGAGTATACAACATTCTGTCTCGAGTATACAACATTCTGTCGCTCGAGTATACAACATTGTCGCTCGAGTATACAACATTCTGTCGCTCGAGTATACAACATTCTGTCGCTCGAGTATACAACGCTCGAGTATACAACATTCTGTCGCTCGAGTATACAACATTCTGTCGCTCGAGTATACAACATTCTGTCGCTCGAGTATACAACATTCTGTCGCTCGAGTATACAACGCTCGAGTATACAACATTCTGTCGCTCGAGTATACAACATTCTGTCTCGAGTATATAACATTCTGTCTCGAGTATACAACATTCTGTCGCTCGAGTATACAACGCTCGAGTATACAACATTCTGTCGCTCGAGTATACAACATTCTGTCGCCGAGTATACAACATTCTGTCGCTCGAGTATACAACATTCTGTCGCTCGAGTATACAACATTCTGTCTCGAGTATACAACATTCTGTCTCGAGTATACAACATTCTGTCTCGAGTATACAACATTCTGTCTCGAGTATACAACATTCTGTCTCGAGTATACAACATTCTGTCGCTCGAGTATACAACGTTCTGTCGCTCGAGTATACAACGCTCTGTCGCTCGAGTATACAACGTTCTGTCGCTCGAGTATACAACGTTCTGTCGCCGAGTATACAACATTCTGTCGCTCGAGTATACAACATTCTGTCGCTCGAGTATACAACATTCTGTCGCTCGAGTATACAACATTCTGTCGCTCGAGTATACAACATTCTGTCGCTCGAGTATACAACATTCTGTCGCTCGAGTATACAACATTCTGTCGCTCGAGTATACAACATTCTGTCGCTCGAGTATACAACATTCTGTCGCTCGAGTATACAACATTCTGTCGCTCGAGTATACAACATTCTGTCGCTCGAGTATACAACATTCTGTCGCTCGAGTATACAACATTCTGTCGCTCGAGTATACAACATTCTGTCGCCGAGTATACAACATTCTGTCGCCGAGTATACAACATTCTGTCGCTCGAGTATACAACATTCTGTCGCTCGAGTATACAACATTCTGTCGCTCGAGTATACAACATTCTGTCGCTCGAGTATATAACATTCTGTCGCTCTAGTATATAACATTCTGTCGCTCTAGTATATAACATTCTGTCGCTCTAGTATATAACATTCTGTCGCTCTAGTATATAACATTCTGTCGCTCTAGTATATAACATTCTGTCGCTCTAGTATATAACATTCTGTCGCTCTAGTATATAACATTCTGTCTCTAGTATATAACATTCTGTCTCTAGTATATAACATTCTGTCTCTAGTATATAACATTCTGTCTCTAGTATGTAACATTCTGTCTCTAGTATATAACATTCTGTCTCAAGCATATAACATTCTGTCTCTCTAGTATACAACATTCTGTCTCTCTATTATATAACTATCCCGCTCCAGAGTACAGGCCTCGGTGTAATGCTCATTCCTTCAACGATAAACGTGAATCCGACCATCACCCCTGGTGAGACAAAACCGCGACTCGTCAGTGAAGAGCACTTTTTGCCAGTCCTTTCTGGTCCAGCGACTGTCTGAGCACTGATGGAGGGATTGTGCGTTCCTGGTGTAACTCGGCAGTTGTTGTTGCCATCCTGTACCTGTCCCGCAGGTGTGTTGTTCGGATGTACCGATGCTGTGCAGGTGGTCTGCCACTGCGAGGACGATCAGTTGTCCGTCCTGTCTCCCTGTAGCGTTGTGTTTTCAGAACTGTGACCTTAATTGCCTACCGTCTGTAAGCTGTTAGTGTCTTAATGACCGTTCCACAGGAGCATGTTCATTAATTGTTTATGGTTAATTGAACAAGCATGGGAAACAGTGTTTAAACCCTTTACAATGAAGAATTGTGAAGTTATTTGGATTTTTATAAATTATCTTTGAAAGACAGGGTCCTGAAAAAGGGACGTTTCTGTTTTTGCTGAGTTTATATAACATTCTGTCTCTCTAGTTTATAACATTCTGTCTCTAGTACAGTGCATTCTGTCTCTCTAGTTTATAACATTCTGTCTCTCTAGTTTATAACATTCTGTCTCTCTAGTTTATAACATTCTGTCTCTAGTACAGTGCATTCTGTCTCTCTAGTTTATAACATTCTGTCTCTCTAGTTTATAGCATTCTGTCTCTCTAGTTTATAACATTCTGCCTCTAGTACAATGCATTCTGTCTCTCTAGTTTATAACATTCTGTCTCTAGTACAGTGCATTCTGTCTCTCTAGTTTATAACATTCTGTCTCTAGTACAGTGCATTCTGTCTCTCTAGTTTATAACATTCTGCCTCTAGTACAGTGCATTCTGTCTCTCTAGTTTATAACATTCTGTCTCTAGTACAGTGCATTCTGTCTCTCTAGTTTATAACATTCTGTCTCTAGTACAGTGCATTCTGTCTCTCTAGTTTATAACATTCTGTCTCTAGTACAGTGCATTCTGTCTCTCTAGTTTATAACATTCTGTCTCTAGTACAGTGCATTCTGTCTCTCTAGTTTATAACATTCTGTCTCTAGTACAGTGCATTCTGTCTCTCTAGTTTATAACATTCTGTCTCTAGTACAGTGCATTCTGTCTCTCTAGTTTATAACATTCTGTCTCTAGTACAGTGCATTCTGTCTCTCTAGTTTATAACATTCTGTCTCTAGTACAGTGCATTCTGTCTCTCTAGTTTATAACATTCTGCCTCTAGTACAGTGCATTCTGTCTCTCTAGTTTATAACATTCTGTCTCTAGTACAGTGCATTCTGTCTCTCTAGTTTATAACATTCTGTCTCTAGTACAGTGCATTCTGTCTCTCTAGTTTATAGCATTCTGTCTCTAGTACAGTGCATTCTGTCTCTCTAGTTTATAACATTCTGCCTCTAGTACAGTGCATTCTGTCTCTCTAGTTTATAACATTCTGCCTCTAGTACAGTGCATTCTGTCTCTCTAGTTTATAACATTCTGCCTCTAGTACAGTGCATTCTGTCTCTCTAGTTTATAACATTCTGCCTCTAGTACAGTGCATTCTGTCTCTCTAGTTTATAACATTCTGTCTCTAGTACAGTGCATTCTGTCTCTCTAGTTTATAACATTCTGTCTCTAGTACAGTGCATTCTGTCTCTAGTTTATAACATTCTGTCTCTAGTACAGTGCATTCTGTCTCTCTAGTTTATAACATTCTGTCTCTAGTACAGTGCATTCTGTCTCTCTAGTTTATAACATTCTGTCTCTAGTACAGTGCATTCTGTCTCTCTAGTTTATAACATTCTGTCTCTAGTACAGTGCATTCTGTCTCTCTAGTTTATAACATTCTGTCTCTAGTACAGTGCATTCTGTCTCTCTAGTTTATAGCATTCTGTCTCTAGTACAGTGCATTCTGTCTCTCTAGTTTATAACATTCTGCCTCTAGTACAGTGCATTCTGTCTCTCTAGTTTATAACATTCTGCCTCTAGTACAGTGCATTCTGTCTCTCTAGTTTATAACATTCTGTCTCTAGTACAGTGCATTCTGTCTCTCTAGTTTATAACATTCTGTCTCTAGTACAGTGCATTCTGTCTCTCTAGTTTATAACATTCTGTCTCTAGTACAGTGCATTCTGTCTCTCTAGTTTATAACATTCTGTCTCTAGTACAGTGCATTCTGTCTCTCTAGTTTATAACATTCTGTCTCTAGTACAGTGCATTCTGTCTCTCTAGTTTATAACATTCTGTCTCTAGTACAGTGCATTTGGAAAGTATTTAGACCCATTGACTTTGTCCACATTTAGTTACATTACAGCCTTATTTAAAAAACGCTTCTTTTTTTTAAAAAATGTCCTCATTAATCAACACTCAATACCTCATAATGACAAGGCAAAAACATTTTTTTATTTTATTTTTAAATATCACATTTACATGTGTATTCAGACCTTTTACTCTGTTTGTTGAACTCCTTTGTTGAAGCACCTTTGGCAGTGATTGCAGTCTCAAGTCTTCTTGGGTATGATGCTACAAGCTTGGCACACCTGTATTTGGGGAGTTCCTCCCATTCTTCTCTGCAGATCCTCTCAAGCTGTGTCAGGTTGGATGGATGGGGAGCGTCGCTGCACAGATTTTTTCAGGTCTCTCCAGAGATGATCGATCGGGTTCAAGTACGGGCTCTGACTGGGCCAAACAAGGACATTCAGAGACTTGTACCAAAGCCACTCCTGCATTGTCTTGGCTTTGTGCTTAGGGTCGTTGTCCTGTTGGAAGGTGAACCTGTACCCCAGTCTGAGGTCCTGAGGGCTCTGGAGCAGATTTCATCAAGGATCTCGCAGTACATTGCTCTGTTCATCTTTCCCTTGATCCTGACTAGTCTCCCAGTCCCTGCTGCTGAAAAACATCCCCACAGCATGATGCTACCATCACCATGCTTCACTGTTGGGATGGTGCCAGGTTTCCTCCAGACGTGACGCTTGGCATTCAGGCCAAAGAGTTCAATCTTCGTTTATCAGATCAAAGAATCTTGTTTCTCATGGTCTGAGTGTCCTTTAGGTGCCCTTTGGAAAACTCCATGCAGGCTGTCATGTGCCTTTTACTGAGGAGTGGCTTCCTTCTGGGCACTCTACCATAACTGCCTGATTGGCGGAGTGCTGCAGAGATGATTGTTCTCCCATCTCCACAGACGAATTCTGGAGCTCTGTCTGTGACCATCGGGTTCATGGTCACCTCCCTGACCAAGGCCTGTCTCCCCCAATTGCTCGGTTTGGCCGGGCAGCCAGCTCTAGGAAGATTCTTGGTGGTTCAAAACTTTTTCCATTTAAGAATGATGGAGGCCACTGTGTTCTTGGGGACCTTCAAAACATTTCTGCAGGGTACCAAAACATTTCTTCAACACGGGGCGGCAGGTAGCCTAGTGGTTAGTGTGTTGGACTAGTATCCGAAAGGTTGCAAGATCGAATCCCTGAGCTGACAAGGTAAAAATCTGTCGTTCTGCCCATGAACCAGGCAGTTAACCCAACGTTCCTAGTACGCCATTGAAAATAATAATTTGTTAACGGACTTGCCTAGTTAAATAAAGGTTAAAAAAAAAAAAAAACACACAATCCTGTCTCGGAGTTCTGCTGACAATTCCTTTGACCTCATGGCTTGGTTCTTGCTCTGACATGCACTATCAACTGTGAGACCTTATATAGACAGTGTTTTTCCAAATCATGTTCAATTAATTGAATTTACCACAGTAGGACTCCAATCAAGTTGCAGAAACATCTCAAGGATGATCAATGGAAACAGGATGTAATGCTCCGGGTGTCGTGGGGGTGAAGTCAAATGCAGGAGACAGAGTTCAATGCTGTGCGTCTTTTAATAGCACCAACGCACCACAGGGTGCTCACAAAAATTACGTTCCCAAAACACAGGGAATCAAAAAATACAATGGAAAAATATACGACCAGGCACTAACACGTACCATTACAACAGAGCCGAAGGTTACAATGAAATAATCCCGCACAACAACCAGGCGGGCCGGCTGACTAATAAAGACAAACTAATTAACATAAACAGGTGCTACCACTAAACATACAAGGAGGGGGAGGAAAAACAATCAGTGGCAGCTAATAGGCCGGTGACGACGACCGCCGAGCTCCACCCGCCCGGGAAGGGGAAACACCCTCGGTCGAACTCGTGACACAGGATGCCCCTGAGGTCAATTTCGAGTCTCATAGCAAAGGGTGTGAATACGAATATTTTTTATTTTTTTTAAATAGATTTGCAAAAATGTCTAAAAAACCTGTTTTTGCTTTGTCATTATGAGGTATTGTCTGTAGGTTGATAAGGAAAATAATTGAATCAATTTTAGAATAATGCTGTAACTTAACAAAATGTGGAAAATGTCAAGGGGTCTGAATACTTTCTGAATGCACTGTATTATTCTGTCTCTTGTATATAAAATGATGTCTCTCTAGTATACAACATTCTGTCTCTAGTAGAGGTCGACCGATTATGGTTTTTCAACGCCGATACCGATTATTGAAGGGCCAAAAAAGACTATACCGATTAATCGGACGATTTTTATATGTATATGTAATAATGACAATTATAACAATACTGAATCAACACTTATTTTAACTTAATACATAAATAAAATCTAGTTGGTCTCAAATAAATAATGAAACATGCTGAATTTGGTTTAAATAATGCAAAAACATGGTGTTGGAAAAGACAGTAAAAGTGCAATATGTGCCATGTAAAAAAGCTAACGTTTAAGTTCCTTGTCAGAACATATGAAAGCTGGTGGTTCAATATTTCCAGTTCTTCAATATTCCCAGTTAAGAAGTTTTAGATTGTAGTTATTATAGGAATTATGACGCGTCAACTTTTTCTCTCTATACCATTTGTATTTCATATACCTTTGACTATTGTATGCTCTAATAGGCACTTTAGTATTGCCAGCCTAATCTCGGGAGTTCATAGGCTTGAAGTCATAAACAGCGCTGTGCTTCAAGCATTGCTAAGAGCTGAAGGCAAATGCAGTAAAGTTTGAATGAATGCTTACGAGCCTGCTGCTGCCTACCACCGCTCAGTCAGACAGACTGCTCCATCAAATATCAAATCATAGACTTAGTTATAATCTAATAAACACAGAAATACGAGCCTTTGGTCATTAATATGGTCAGATCCGGAAACTATCATTTCGAAAACAAAACTTTTATTCTTTCAGTGAAATACGGAACCGTTCTGTATTTTACCGAACGTGTGGCTACCCTAAATCTAAATATTGCTGTTACAACATTCAATGTTATGTCATAATTATGTAAAATTCGGGAAAATTTTGTTCGCATCGAGCCAGGCGGCCCAAACTTGCATATACCCTGACTCTGCACGCAATGAACGCAAGAGAAGTGACACAATTTCCCTAGTTAATATTGCCTGCTAACATGAATTTCTTTTAACTAAATATGCAGGTTTAAAAATGTATACTTCTGTGTATTGATTTTAAGAAAGGTTTTGATGTTTATGGTTTGGTACATTCGTGCTACGATTGTGCTTTTGTTAAATCATCACCCATTTGTTGAAGTAGGCTGTAATTCGATGATAAATTTACAGGCACCGCATTGATTATATGCAACGCAGGACAAGCTAGTTAACCTAGTAATATCATCAACCATGTGTAGTTAACTAGTGATTATGTTAAGGTTGAATGTTTTTAATAAGATTAGTGTAATGCTTGCATCTTACCTTGGCTCCTTGCTGCACTCGTGTAACAGGTAGTCAGCCTGCCACGCAGTCTCCTCGTGGAGTGCAATGTAATCGGCCATAATCAGCATCCAAAAAGGCCGATTACCGATTGTTATGACAACTTGAAATCGGCCCTAATTAATCGGCCATACCGATTAATCGGCCGACCTCTAGTCTCTAGTATACAACATTCTGTCTCTAGTAAATAACATTCTGTCTCTCTAGTATACAACATTCTGTCTCTTTAGTATATAACATTCAGACAATTCCTTTACTTTCAGGCCATCAAATGTCCAAACTGTTTTCTCTTACATTGCTAGCATACTTTCTCAAACTAAATGGATGTGGTTTTGCTGCAGCAAATTCTAACTGTGTGTGTAGATTTACATTTTGTGTGCCGTGTGTGTGTGTGTGGTTGGTGTGTGTTTAGAGGGGTAACCCTGTATCAGATATCAGACCGTTGTTTTAATCTGCAGCTCACAGGGAGTTGATGGGAGATGTGGTGGGTCCTTGCCCAAGAGATAGGGTGGTCGTGGTCTTCACAGTTGATTCCGCAGGTTGCATGACATGAGCTGAATGAAATCTAAAAGGCTTTGAAAATAAAAAAAACTTTTATATGCTCAGTGCTCCGTTGACCTTTCACAGATGCTTCTTTTTGTTCACAGATGCTTCTTTTTGTGAGAAATCTTCTAACAACAATGGGACTTTTGCATTAATATGACAAGTGTACTCTGAAATATGAAAATACTTCATGTCATGTCTCAAAATCTATATACATCTTAGCTCTATATTGTTTTTTGTCCTGTGGGTTCGAGATGAAAGTGAGCCTGTCAGGTAGCAGTAGTTTTCATTCTTGCACAGAATCCAGTCTATCTGATGAGATGTAATTTTTCAGAGTTTTGACCTATTTTTTCTTCTCTGGCCTCCATTGATTTAGTCACCCTAATTCTGGCCATCCTACAAGGGTAAAAACTCTTGTAACCTTTGAACGGATTATGATAGAGACATGAGGTTAGGACCATTGGTTTTCTTAAAGGATTATCGACATAATTAACTTATTTCACTCATTGGTCAAAAGATATGTTTTTGATTGGACACCCTACAATATATTTTCCACTCTGTGTTATAAAACTCCCTCACAACACACATTGTCCTCCTGTTTCTCTCTATATTCTGCATACAATACCAATGTACATCTCTCTCTCTCTCTCTCTCTCTCTCTCTCTCTCTCTCTCTCTCTCTCTCAGGGAGAGGCAGTAGGGAGGGTGTGTCTTAAGGAAAGGGGTCGGGACGTCCTTGTGCTACAGAGAGTGCCATCATCAGTGACATCACCTAACCCCGCTTCCTCGCCATCATCAGTGACATCACCTAACCCCGCTTCCTCGCCATCAGGGGGAGGGGCCAGAGAGGAGGACGGAGAGAAGAGGTCAGTATCCTTATCTTTCAATTTCAATATCTCTGTCTTTGTGGGCGTTGCTGGAATATACAAATTAATCATGTAAACGTTTTATATGATCTATAAAGACTTCAAACTGTATGCTTTGTATGTCCCAGACAAACCTGTTCGTTGAAAGCCATGTCAAGAAAAATATTTTACATTCTCCCTCCTTTTCCCTCTCTTAAGACACACCCTTTGCATGCCTACATGCACACAAGCATCTGCCCTGACAAGATAGATTGTGTGTTTGCTTCCTAGAGGATGTGTGTGAGTTTGTGTGTGTTATGACAGAGAATGTGTGTGTTTTAGCTGCAAGCAGAGAGAGAATGATTTTTCTTGTCTTGAAGCGAGAAACAAATCAAAAGAAAGCAAGACTGTTTGCTGCCTAGAGGGTGTGTTTACACATTATAAAGGGTGGGTGTGTCTCTGGTGTTAGACAGGGAGAGGGGAGGCCTCAGTACATCCCCTTTTGGGGTAGAGCTACTATAGCCTCTATATCTGTGGAGCTCCAGGCAGGCAGGGGAAGCAGGCTGGCTCTTCAGCCCAGGACAGAGCACCCTGGCTGAGCATGTTTCGCTAGGGAGAGCAAATCCTCTGGAGGAATTGAGATGGACTTGAGAACTGTCTCACTAGTGGAGGCAGAGGAAGATGAAGACTGTAGTGATGATGATGAAGATGACTGTTGTAGTAGTTCTGTCCCGACCTTCAATGTCCCTTACCTGCTCTACATTGATGATGAGGATGAAGATGACTGGAGTAGTCTACCTTACATTGATGAGGATGAGGAGGGAGAGGAGGAGAGGAAAGAGAGAGAAAGGAGAGATAGAAGCTCTGAGGAATACTATTCCTGCTATTCCTCCTGTGCTTCTGACAGGTGTGTTGGTATGTGTGTATCGTGTGTGTTTGTGTGTGCGTGAGTCCTTGTTTATGTGTAACTTTTCTCTGTGTGTGTCTGTTTAGGTATGTGGTGGTGTCTGGAACACCCCTGAAGATTCTAGAACACCTGCTGAGTGACCTACGACTGGATGACCAGAGAGGAGCACCGGAGAGCAGAGTGTCTGGTGAGTAAACGCGTACACACACACACAGTCTTGTTAAATCCTAGTTAACCTTAACCCCAAAACCTAACCCTGACTTCTAACCATAACCCCTAAACCTAATTCAAACCCTAACACAAATTCTACCTTAACCCTAAACCCCTTAGAAATAGCATTTGACTTTGTGGGGACTAATAGAATGTCCCCAATTGGTCAAATTTAGGTAATTTTACTATTCTTGTGGGGACTTCTGGTCACACATACACACAGCAGATAGTTTGATGATTGTGGGATCCCCCAAAGATCTGTACTCAGTCCATTACACTTATTTAAATGTACACCAAATAATTTAATTTGTGTGTTTGTTTGTGTGCACCAATCCCTCCCCTGCTCTTAGGAATGTCCTAACATGTTGCAACATAACCACTACTTCTACTGTTCTTCATTCTTTCTTCTTTTCTTTCCTAGGAATATATTGTAGCATATTTCAGTGTTGTCTAACTAGTGTGACCTATTGGGAAACGCTGACAAAAGACCATATTGGGTAAATGAGTCTTCGGCCCTAATGATCACCAGTCAGAAAGAGTGCTGAAAGAAAAGAAAGAGAGGAGTGTGTGTGTACTCGCGCATGCGTGCCTGTGTGAGTGAGTGTGTGCGCGCGCATGTGTGTTTTTTAAACAGAAACATGTTTAACAAGCTGAAACAAGCCTAAAGCGAGATTAACGCACAACACTGCAATACCTGATTACTAAGATTAGATCTGTGGCCCGGGGGTGGTGTGGGTGGGTGTGTGGGTGTGGGTGTGTAGATGAAATTGGAGGAGTTAAGGAGAGTTGTTAACATGGAGAAAATGAAATCAGTTGGAAGGAGGGAGGAAAATGGGAACGGTAGGGTGGAAGGAGAGAGGAGGGGTGAGAGGGGTGGAGAGAAGGAAAGCGGTAGAAACCAGCTAAATAGTCTAGTCATTTAAAGTGGTGTTCTATGAAAAGCTTGCTTTCCTATCTAAACGTCAGACAGCTGGTTAGTTAAATATTCATAGGAACCTTTCGGCTGCTCTATCCACTGCTCTGCGGAACCATTACTTTTTTTGTCACATGTTTCCCATGGACAGAGTTTAACGTTGTGCAGCAAGCTCAGTCTGCACAGCTGCACTAATCTTGATAACATAATGAGTGGCTATTAGGGATGGAAGATGATTTGTAGATCAGTGATTCAGCACCTTGCTCAGGCCAACTGCATTCTCAGCCCTTCATGAAACTGCATTGCCAGGGCTGGACCTGTATAATCCACCATTACTTAAACCATTCCTTCTGAAACCACACTCTTCAGTGAGAAGAGGGGGCGATGTTTCAAAATAAATGTATGTTTTTGCATGATATTCCAAATGGCTGTATGTCGTTTATGTCCGCTGGTTCTCATGTTGTAATTTGTCTTGACTCCTTTGCTCCTTCTGTGCTGTGTGCACCTTCCCATTTACACCAGAGACCTGTATATCATGACGAGATGCTCATGTCTCCGCCCTAACAATGAGAGTCCCAAAGGCTGTGAGGCAGGCGACAAGCTTAGGTCCAAAATAAACTCATAGAAACGCATTGGGTTTATTTTTAACTGATTATGGCGAGAGTGAAACCTCGCGCTTTGCCTCTTCCTCTCTGTTTATACACACACACAATCACACACACACTAAGCCCCTCCTCCACCACTCACAACAGCAAAGCTGAGAGGTCACTCCTTCCTCTCTGACAAGCGGTCTCAACTCGTTATTTGCATTTGAGGTTTGGTCCAACAGACTGGGTCATATGGACACTGAAGCACATTGAGACATTATTTTACTGTAATAGGGAAGTTAACCTTTCTAACCATACACTTTTTATGTCTCACCTGCTCTAATTGCCAGCTAGCTTTATAGTTCCAGCCTCAGAGCATGTTCAGACCAACTAGCTTTATAGTTCCACCCTCAGAGCATGTTCAGACCAGCTAGCTGTATAGTTCCACCCTCAGAACATGTGCAGACCAGCTAGCTGTATAGTTCCACCCTCAGAACATGTGCAGACCAGCGAGCTGTTGTGTTTTTGGACATTTTCAGCTCAGGTCGTTAGCCCCACCTGCTTCAAGATGTCCACTGTCATCCCTTTGCCCAAAAAGGGAAAGTAAGTGAACTGAATGACTACCGACCAAAAACACCAGGTCAAGAAAATCATCATTTACCTCAGCCACCCAAGCCACGGCCTGTTCTCATGTCAAATCAAATCAACAACGAAAAAATCTTTGTCACATGCGCCGAATATAACAGGTTTAGACCTTACCGTTAAATGCTTACTTACAAGCCATTAACCAACAATGCAGAAAGAAAATATTTGCTAAATAAACTCATGTAAAAAAAACTGACCAATAAAATAACAATAACAAAGCTATATACAGTGGGGCAAAAAAGTATTTAGTCAGCCACAAATTGTGCAAGTTCTCCCACTTAAAAAGATGAGAGAGGCCTGTAATTTTCATCCTAGGTACACTTCAACTATAACAGACAAAATGCGAGAGAAAAAATCCAGAAAATCACATTGTAGGACTTTTAATGAATTTATTTGCAAATTATGGTGGAAAATAAGTATTTGGCCAATAACACAAGTTTATCTCAATACTTTGTTATATACCCTTTGTTGGCAATGACAGAGGTCAAACGTTTTCTGTAAGTCTTCACAAGGTTTTCACACACTGTTGCTGGTATTTTGGCCCATTCCTCCATGCAGATCTCCTCTGGAGCAATGATGTTTTGGGTCTGTTGCCGGGCAACACAGACTTTCAACTCCCTCCAAAGATATTCTATGGGGTTGAGATCTGGAGACTGCAGTCCAAATAAATGCTTCACAGAGTTCAAGTAACATACACATCGCAACATCAACTGTCCAGAGGAGACTGTGTGAATCAGGCCTTCATGATCGAATTGCTGCAAAGAAACCACAACTAAAGGACAACAATAAGAAGAAGATACTTGCTTGGGCCAAGAAACACAAGCAATGGACATTAGATTGCCGTGTCTTTGTGAGATGCAGAGTAGGTGAACGGATGATCTCCGCATTTGTGGTTCCCACCGTGAAGCATGGAGGAGGAGGTGTGATGGTGTGGGGGCACTTTACTGGTGACACTGTCTGTGATTTATTCTGAATTCAAGGCACACTTAACCAGCATGGCTACCACAGCATTCTGCAGTGATACACCATCCCATCTGATTTGCCCTTAGTGGGACTATCATTTGTTTTTCAACAGGACACTGACCCAACATACTTCCAGGCTGTGTAAGGGCTATTTGACCAAGAGAGTGATGGAGTGCTACATCAGATGACCTGGCCTCCACAATCACTGACCTCAACCCAGTTGAGATGATTTGGGATGAGTTGGACTGCAGTCAAGGAAAAGCAGCCAACAAGTGCTCAGCATTATGTGGGAACTCCTTCAAGACCGTTGGAAAAGCATTCCAGGTGAAGCTGGTTGAGAAAATGCCAAGAGTGTGCAAAGCTGTCAACAAGGCGAAGGGTGGCTACTTTGAAGAATCTCAAATATAAAATATATTTTGATTTGTTTAACACGTTTTTGGTTACTACTTGATAACTACAATAACTACAACTACAACTAAACTTGATGCCCTCAATCTCACACAAATTATCAATGAACCTACCAGGTACCACCCCAAAGCCGTAAACACGGGCACCCTCATAGATATTATCCTAAACAACTTGCTCTCTAAATACACCTCTGCTGTTTTCAACCAAGATCTCAGCGATCACTGCCTTATTGCCTGCATCCGTAATGTGTCAGAGGTCAAGCGACCTCCACTCATCCCTGTCAAACGCTCCCTGAAACACTTCAGCGATCAGGCCTTTCTAATCAACCTGGCCCGGGTATCTTGATAGGATATTGACCTCACCCCTTCAGTAGAGGATGCCTGGTTATTTTTTTAAAATGCCTTCCTCGCCATCTTAAATAAGCATGCCCCATTCAAGAAATTTAGAACCAGGAACAGATATAGCCCTTGGTTCTCTCCGGACCTGACTGCCCTTAACCAACACAAAAACATCCTATGGCGTTCTGCATTAGCATCGAACAGACCCCGTGATATGCAACTTTTCAGGGAAGTCAGAAACCAATATACACAGGCAGTTAGAAAAGCCAAGGCTAGCTTTTTCAAGCAGAAATTTGCTTCCTGCAACACAAACTCAAAAATGTTCTGGGAAGAACACCTCCTCCCATCTGCCCACTGCACTGAGGATAGGAAACTGTCACCACCGATAAATCCACTATAATTGAGAATTTCAATAAGCATTTTTCTACGGCTGGCCATGCTTTCCACATGGCTACCCCTACCCCGGTCAACTGCACTGTACCCCCCACAGCAACTCGCCCAAGCCTTCCCCATTTCTCCTTCTCCCAAATCCAGTCAGCTGATGTTCTGAAAGAGCTGCAATATCTGGACCCCTACAAATCAGCCGGGCTAGACAATCTGGACCCTTTCTTTCAAAAAAATTATCTGCCGAAATTGTTGCAACCCCTATTACTAGCCTGTTCAACCTCTCTTTCCTGTCTTCTGAGTTTCCCAAAGATTGGAAAGCAGCTGTGGTCATCCCCCTCTTTAAAGGGCGGGAACACTCTTGACCCAAACTGCGACAGACCTATATCTATCCTACCCTGCCTTTCTAAGGTCTTCGAAAGCAAAGTCAACAAACAGATTACCGACCATTTCGAATCCCACCGCACCTTCTCCGCTATGCAATCTGGTTTCAGAGCTGGTAATGGGTTCACCTCAGCCATGCTCAAAGGTCCTAAACGATATCTTAACCGCCATCGATTAGAAACAATACTGTGCAGCCGTATTCGTTGACCTGGCCAAGGCTTTCGACTCTGTCGATCACCGCATTCTTATCGGCAGACTCGATAGCCTTGGTTTCTCAAATGATTGCCTCGCCTGGTTCACCAACTACTTCCCTGATAGAGTTCAGTGTGTCAAATCGGAGGCCTGTTCTCCGGGCCTCTGGCAGTCTCTATGGGGGTGCCACAGGGTTCAATTCTTGGACCGACTCTCTTCTCTGTATACATCAATGATGTCTTGCTGCTGGTGAGTCTCTGATCCACCTCTAAGCAGACGACACCATTCTGTATACTTCTGGCCCTTCTTTGGACACTGTGTTAACAACACTCCAGATGAGCTTCAATGCCATACAACTCTCGTTCCGTGGTCTTCAACTGCTCTTAAATACAAGTAAAACTAAATGGATGCTCTTCAACCGATCGCTGCCTGCACCTGACCGCCCGTCCAGCATCACTAATCTGGATGGTTCTGACTTAGAATATGTGGACAACTACAAATACCTAGGTGTCTGGTTAGACTGTAAACTCTCCTTCCAGACTCACATCACACATCTCCAATCCAAAGTTAAATCTAGAATTGGCTTCCTATTTCACAACAAAGCATCCTTCACTCATGCTGCCAAACATACCCTCGTAAAACTGACGATCCTACTGATCCTCGACTTCGGTGATGTCATTTAAAAAATAGCCTCCAATACCCTACTCAATAAATTGGATGCATTCTATCACAGTGCCATCCGTTTTGTCACCAAAGCCCCATATAATACCCACAACTGCAACCTGTACGCTCTCGTTGGCATGCTAGTAGACACCATAGTGGAGCTCTTTAGCATCAACTCAAATCGCCGTATTTGGAGGAGGAGGAATGCTGCCTATGACCCCAAGAACACCATCCCCACCGTCAAACATGGAGGTGGAAACATTATGCTTTGGGGGTGTTTTTCTGCTAAGGGGACAGGACAACTTCACCGCATCAAAGGGACGATGGACGGGGCCATGTACCGTCAAATCTTGGGTGAGAACCTCCTTCCCTCAGCCAGGGCATTGAAAATGGGTTGTGGATGGGTATTCCAGCATGACAATGACCCAAAACACATGGCCAAGGCAACAAAAGAGTGGCTCAAGAAGAAGCACATTAAGGTCCTGGAGTGGCCTAGCCAGTCTCCAGACCTTAATCCCATAGAAAATCTTTGGAGGGAGCTGAAGGTTCGAGTGGCCAAACGTCAGCCTCGAAACCTTAATGACTTGGAGAAGATCTGCCAAGAGGAGTGGGACAAAATCCCTCCTGAGATGTGTGCAAACCTGGTGGCCAACTACAAGAAACGTCTGACCTCTGTGATTGCCAGCAAGGGTTTTGCCACCATGGTGGAGAGTTTGGAATCTGATTGATTGCTTCTGTGGACAGGTGTCTTTTATACAGGTAACAAACTGAGATTAGGAGCACTCCCTTTTAAGAGTGTGCTCCTAATCTCAGCTCGTTACCTTATAAAAGACACCTGGGAGCCAGAAATCTTTCTGATTGAGAGGGGGTCAAATACTTATTTCCCTCATTAAAATGCTAATCAATTTATAAAATTTTTCACATGCGTTTTTCTTGATTTTTGTTGTTGTTATTCTGTCTCTCACTGTTCAAATAAACCTACCATTAAAATTATAAACTGATCATTTCTTTGTCAGTGGGCAAATGTACAAAATCAGCAGGGGATCAAATACTTTTTTCCCTCACTGTAGGTGGGCCTGGGGAAGTCTAGCGGTTAGGCCGCTGCCTTCAGAGCTCAAATAACATGTTGCTGGGGACTCTAATCTGGCCCACGCCCTTCTGACACAAACCCTCTTTCAACGTTCCTGTCTTTCTCTCACTGTCTGAGATATCGAGGTTCGTGACCTGTGATGCATTTCCTGTTTCAGAGCTGCTGCTGGATGACTTCTTGTTGACGTACCTAGTGTTCATGACGACCAACGACCTCTGTCAGGCCCTGCTCGGACAATATCCTTTACACACTGCATGTGTGTCTGTCTGTCTGTCTGTGTTTCTGTGTAGTGTGTATTGTCCTTAACTTGTCCCACCTACAGCAGTAAGCGTGTGCATGGTCAAGGTCAGGAGGATGGAAAGGAGGCCCTCTATAGGAAGAGGAAAGTATTACACCTAGTTGCTCACTGGACACGCCTATATAAGGACTTCCTACGAGAGGACGAACACATCAAGGCATTCATGAAGGTAGGAGGAGACACACACAGGTTTGGTAACCAGTTTGTGAGGGTAATAGCTGCCTAGTAACAGGAAGGAAAGGAGTTATATTCTGCATGTCAGTGACAGCGATAACTAAGTGTTTATGTGCTTGTGAGCTTGCAGCTTTGTTTTCTCCCTGGCACATGTCTGCACATACATTTACAATACATCTACAATACATTTACAATACTTAAACCTAAATATATCTCTAAGTATCAGTTAGAGGTGTGTGTGTGTGTGTGTGTGTGTGTGTGTGTGTGTGTGTGTGTGTGTGTGTGTGTGTGTGTGTGTGTGTGTGTGTGTGTGTGTGTGTGTGTGTGTGTGTGTGTGTGTGTGTGTGTGTCAGACTCTCTCCAGGTGTGTGTTAGAGGATCTTTATGAGTTTCCGTCTCTGGAGAAAGACATGAAGGAGTTCCAGAAGCTTCTACGACGTAGACAGTGAGTGTGTGTGTGCATGTACAGCACAAGGACGCCATTGTTTGAGACATGAGCACAGCCTACGGTTTGTCTGTGGGGGGATAGAGTAAACGGAAGCTTCAATTCTCAACTAAATCTTTATTTATGAACAAGCAAAAATGGAGTTGTTTATTTGTTTCTCTGTTTGTTTTTGTTTCAGCACAGTGGATGAATGTCCTCCACAACAAAAGGTGAGAGGGATGGAAGAAGGGCGAGGGGAGAGAGAGAAAATGGGGGGGTGTAACTGGTAGACGAAAATGATCTGTCACTGCCAAGTTAAAGGGATACTTTGGGATTTTGGCAGTGAAATCCTTTATCTACTTCCCCAGAGTCAGATGAACTCATGGATTGCATTGTTATGTCTCTGCATCCAGTATGAATGGAGGTAAGAGCTAGTTTTGCGAGCAAATGCTAACTAGCGTTAGCACAATGACTGGAAGGCTATGGTGTCTACTAGCATGCTAGCCGTTACCATAGACTCCTCCAGTCATTGCGCTGACACTAGTTAGCAACTTCCTTCAAACTGCACGCAGAGACATAAAAATTGTATCCACGAGTTCAATCTGACACTGAGGAAGTATATAAATGGCTTCATTGCCAAAATCCTAGTGTCCCTTTTATAATCTAATGGTTTATGTCCCTTCTCCCTCTCTCCTCTCCATCTCTCTTTATCCCCCTCTCTTTCTCATTCTTTCTCCCTATCCCTCTCTCTCCCCTCCCTTCTGTCTTCATCCATGTATTTCTCTGTCTGTCTCTCCAGAGTAAGCCTCTGTTCCAGCAGCACAGTTTAAAGGAGAACAGTCTGCCACTCCGCTTCCCTCGGGCTGACACCAAAGAGGGTGAGAACACACACACATGTGATTGTATGTGATTGATATTATTGATTTTGATTGATATGATTTATTGAAGTGTCATACGCTTAGCGGTGCCCAGCCCACATGGGTCTACAAGACACTACTAAACACAGTGACATTTTCTTTGTAATCAAAACAAAATAACATTTTCCAAATGATATGCATACAATAATCACAGCCTGTACAGCTGTCTAGCCACACTACACAACCAGCTACCATCTAGCCACACTACACAACCAGCTACCATCTAGCCACACTACACAACCAGCTACCATCTAGCCACACTACACAACCAGCTACCATCTAGCCACACTACACAACCAGCTACCATCTAGCCACACTACACAACCAGCTACCATCTAGCCACACTACACAACCAGTACATTTCTCAGTACATTGTGTACATTGTGAAATAACTGATCAATCTCAAACACGCCCTGTCTGAATTCAAGCCTCTGTTCGTCCCGTAAGCAGAATACTTCAGGTTTATCACCAACATTTTTACAAAAAAGAACATGTCTCAGATCGCCATCCAGAGGGCAATAAAACACTAAATGGATTTCCTTTTCGATTTGCCCAAGTTCACACAGTAGGCAAATTCTCTCTTCGGACAATCTGTTAAATCTCTGCGTCTCTGTAGCCAGAGCGAGGGTGCCGGATCTGAGTGGTGCACAAACGGACGTTTGTTTTTTTGTTAGGTTCAGGAGGACATATGCTTCAGGGGAGTAGTTCTCGTTGGTGAGAGTGTACGTTCTAAGTTTAGGTTTAAACCAAATATAAGCTGCCCATTTCCCCTTGTGGTTTTGTCCTTGATTTGTTTAACACCACATGCTAATTTGGTCCTGAATATACAGTGGTTTGCGAAAGTATTCATCCCCTTGGCATTTTCCCTATTTTGTTGCATTACAACCTGGAATTAAAATATATTTTGGGGGGTTTGTATCATTTGATTTACCCAACAAGCCTACCACTTTGAAGATGCAAAATATTTTAAATTGTGAAACAAACAAATAATACAACAAAAACAGAACTTGAGCGTGCATAACTATTCACCCCCCCCAAAGTCAATACTTTGTAGAGACACTTTTTGCAGCAATTACAGCTGCAAGTCTCTTGGGGTATGTCTATAGGCTTGACACATCTAGCAAGTTGGATTTTTGACCATTCTTCAAGGCAAAACTGCTCCAGCTCCTTCAAGTTGGATGGGTTCCGCTGGTGTACAGCAATCTTTAAGTCATACCACAGATTCTCAATTGGATTGAGGTCTGGGCTTTGACTAGGCCATTCCAAGACGTTTAAATGTTTCCCCTTAAACCATTCGAGTGCTGCTTTAGCAGTATGCTTAGGGTCATTGTCCCGCTGGAAGGTGAACCTCCGTCCCAGTCTCAAATCTCTTGAAGACTGAAACAGGTTTCCCTCAAGAATTTCCCTGTATTTAGCGCCATCCATCATTCCTTCAATTTTGACCAGTTACCCAGTCCTTGCCGAGGAAAAACATCCCCACATCATGATGCTGCCACCACCATGCTTCACTGTGGTGTTTTCGGGTGATGTGATGTGTTGGGTTTGTGCCAGACATAGTGTTTTCCTTGATGGCCAAAAAGCTAAATTTTAGTCTCATCTGACCAGAGTACGTTTTTCCATGCGTTTGGGGAGTGTCCCACATGCCTTTTGGGAAACACCAAACATGTTTTATTATTTTTTCTGGCCACTCTTCCGTAAAGCCCAGCTCTGTGGAGTGTACGGCTTAAAGTGGTCCTATGGACAGATACTCCAATCTCCGCTGTGGAGCTTTGCAGCTCCTTTAGGGTTATCTTTGGTCTCTTTGTTGCCTCTCAGATTTATGCCCTCTTTGCCTGGTCTTGGTTTTGGTGGGCGGCCCTCTCTTGGCAGGTTTGTTGTGGTGCCATATTCTTTCCATTTTTTAATAATGTATTTAATGGTGCTCGCTGGGATGTTCAAAGTTTGGGATATTTTTTTATAACTCAACCTTAATCTGTACTTCACAACTTTGTCCCTGACCTGTTTGGAGAGCTCCTTCATAGTGCCGCTTGCTTGGTGGTGCCCCTTGTTTAGTGGTGCCCCTTGCTTGGTGGTGCCCCTTGTTTAGTGGTGCCCCTTGCTTGGTGGTGCCCCTTGTTTAGTGGTGCCCCTTGCTTGGTGGTGCCCCTTGTTTAGTGGTGCCCCTTGCTTGGTGGTGCCCCTTGTTTAGTGGTGCCCCTTGCTTGGTGGTGCCCCTTGCTTGGTGGTGCCGTTTGTTTAGTGGTGCCGTTTGTTTAGTGGTGTCCGTTTGTTTAGTGGTGTCCGTTTGTTTAGTGGTGTCCGTTTGTTTAGTGGTGTCCGTTTGTTTAGTGGTGCCGTTTGTTTAGTGGTGCCGTTTGTTTAGTGGTGCCGTTTGTTTAGTGGTGCCGTTTGTTTAGTGGTGCCGTTTGTTTAGTGGTGCCGTTTGTTTAGTGGTGCCGTTTGTTTAGTGGTGCCGTTTGTTTAGTGGTGCCGTTTGTTTAGTGGTGCCGTTTGTTTAGTGGTGCCGTTTGTTTAGTGGTGCCGTTTGTTTAGTGGTGCCGTTTGTTTAGTTTTGTTTAGTGGTGCCGTTTGTTTAGTGGTGCCGTTTGTTTAGTGGTGCCGTTTGTTTAGTGGTGCCGTTTGTTTAGTGGTGCCGTTTGTTTAGTGGTGCCGTTTGTTTAGTGGTGCCGTTTGTTTAGTGGTGCCGTTTGTTTAGTGGTGCCGTTTGTTTAGTGGTGCCGTTTGTTTAGTGGTGCCGTTTGTTTAGTGGTGCCGTTTGTTTAGTGGTGCCGTTTGTTTAGTGGTGCCGTTTGTTTAGTGGTGCCGTTTGTTTAGTGGTGCCGTTTGTTTAGTGGTGCCGTTTGTTTAGTGGTGCCGTTTGTTTAGTGGTTTTGTTTAGTGGTGCCGTTTGTTTAGTGGTGCCGTTTGTTTAGTGGTGCCGTTTGTTTAGTGGTGCCGTTTGTTTAGTGGTGCCGTTTGTTTAGTGGTGCCGTTTGTTTAGTGGTGCCGTTTGTTTAGTGGTGCCGTTTGTTTAGTGGTGCCGTTTGTTTAGTGGTGCCGTTTGTTTAGTGGTGCCGTTTGTTTAGTGGTGCCGTTTGTTTAGTGGTGCCGTTTGTTTAGTGGTGCCGTTTGTTTAGTGGTGCCGTTTGTTTAGTGGTGCCGTTTGTTTAGTGGTGCCGTTTGTTTAGTGGTGCCGTTTGTTTAGTGGTGCCGTTTGTTTAGTGGTGCCGTTTGTTTAGTGGTGCCGTTTGTTTAGTGGTGCCGTTTGTTTAGTGGTGCCGTTTGTTTAGTGGTGCCGTTTGTTTAGTGGTGCCGTTTGTTTAGTGGTGCCGTTTGTTTAGTGGTGCCGTTTGTTTAGTGGTGCCGTTTGTTTAGTGGTGCCGTTTGTTTAGTGGTGCCGTTTGTTTAGTGGTGCCGTTTGTTTAGTGGTGCCGTTTGTTTAGTGGTGCCGTTTGTTTAGTGGTGTTGCACGCAACACTTTCCGCTTTTTATTTGTTCGAATTTTTTGAAACAAGTCTTTTTTTTTCATTTCACTTCACCAATTTGGAGTATTTTGTGTATGTCCATTACATGAAATCCCAATAAAAATCTATTTAAATTACAGGTTGTAATGCAACAAAATAGGAAAAACGCCAAGGGGGGTGAATACTTTTGCAAGGCACTGTACACTGAGTATACCAAACATTAGGAACACCTTCCTAATATTGAGTTGCACCCCCCCTTTTGCCCTCAGAACAGACTCAATTCGTCAGGGCGTTCCACAGGGATGCTAAGCCATGTTGACTCCAATGCTTTCCACAGTTGTGTCAAGTTGGCTGGATGTCCTTTGGGTGGTGGACCATTCTTGATACACATGAGAAACTGTTGAGCATGAAAGACTCAGCACCATTGCAGTTCTTGACACAAACCGGTGCCCCTGGCACCTACTACCATACCCCATTCAAAGGCACTTAGATATTTTGTCTTGCCCATTCACCCTCTGAATGGTACAGCAGTCTAACAGATCACAGAGGGAGTTCTTTAGTGGAAGCCTCTCCAGGTAGATCAAGAGGGCAGCAGTCTAGGCCCCTTACCTGGATTGTAAATGGTCATGGTCAAAACATATTGATACAACAGTAGCTACTCTGCATTTTTAACAACACTATCAACAAGGCAAGTCCTACAAGCCCTAGTTTTGTGTTGTAGATATGTGGTAGTAGAGTAGGGGCCTGAGGGCACACACTTAGTGTGTTGTGAAATCTGATGTGAATGTTTTGTAGTGTTTTTAAAATTGTATTACTGCCTTAATTCTTCTAGACCCCAGGAAGAGTAGCTGCTACCTAGCCCGCAGCTAATGGGGATCCATAGTAAATACAATCACAATCCATGTCTCAAGGCTTAAAAATCTACACTGATTGAAGTGGTTTTACCTGGATTCACCAGGTCAGTCTATGTCATGGAAAGAGCAGGTGTTCTTAATGTTTTATATATTCAGTGTATTCTGCAAATCAGTTTCACAAAAAATGGATAACAATTCTCCATCCCACAGATGGTTATGAGTAAGGTCCCAGTCAAACACGTTTTTAGTGATTCTGTGTTCTGGCATATTTATCAGTCTGTTCCATAGATGTATCATGTCACCTTTTGTCTAACCACACATGGTTCCCAACCCATATCCCCACAGATGGCCAGGTTTGGAGTCAGTTTGATACCATTCCACTTATTCCACTCCAGCCTTTACCACGAGTAGGTCCTCCCCAATTAAGGTGCCACCAACCTCCTGTGGTGCACACCAAGAAAGCAGCAGATGGCTCTGTTTTAAACATTGTTGCAATTAGTGCCTACTTTGGAACCCCAAACCCCAGCTGCATAGTCCATCCCTGGACACACACAGGAGATTTAGCTGAAAATAAGCACAGTAACCAAGATCATTTTGTTTAACACTGACCCCAAAGCTTAACCGGCAGAATCTGCTAGCGATATTATGGCATCTTCAAAGGGCATGTGTTCATCCAGAATGAAACCAAGGACCTCTA
Organism: Oncorhynchus keta; assembly: GCF_023373465.1. Classification (NCBI taxonomy): domain Eukaryota; kingdom Metazoa; phylum Chordata; class Actinopteri; order Salmoniformes; family Salmonidae; genus Oncorhynchus; species Oncorhynchus keta. The sequence continues at coordinate 23,114,120 of NC_068440.1, read as the reverse complement.
TGCCAGGCAGTGTCAGAGGAAGGCCCTAAAAATGGTTTAAAACTCCCGCCACCCCAGTCTTAGACTGTTCTCTCTGCTACCGCACGGCAAGCGGTACCGGAGCACCAAGTCTAGGTCCAAGAGGCTTCTAAACAGCTTCTACCCCCAAGCCATAAGACTCCTGAACACCTAATCAAATGGCTACCCAGGCTATTTGCATTCCCCTCTACCCATATTTTACACTGCTGCTACTCTCTGTTATCATCTATGCATAGTCACTTTAATAACTCTACCTTCATATACATATTACCTCAACTAACCGGTGCCCCCGCACATTGAGTCTGTACCGTGTACCCCCCCTGTATATAGTCTCGCTATTGTTATTTTACTGCTGATCTTGAATTACTTTTACTTTACTTTTATTTCTTATTCTTATCCATATTTTTTTAACTGCATTGTCGTTTAGGGGTTCATAAGTAAGTATTTCACTGTAAGGTGAAATACACCTACACCTACACCTGTTGTATTCGGTGCATGTGACTAATAAAATTTTATTTGATTTGATATTTATAGAGCCCAGTGTACAATAATGGGGTTGGACCAAAACAAAGGTTGTGTGCACTTCACTGCACACCTTTCTTTCTGAAATGAACAACCTGGGTCTTCTCTTGATTTATCGCCAGTCTCAATTTAGTACACCATAGTTTAACAATATTCTGGAGGTCATCTAATGTCTCGGCAAGGACAACTGCACTACATGACCAAATGTATATGGACTCCTTCTTGTCACACATCTCATTCCAAAATCATGGGCATTAATATGGATTTGGTCCCCCCTTTGCTGCTATAACAGCCTCCACCCCTCTGGGAAGGCTTTCCACTACATGTTGGAACATTGCTGTGGGGACTTGCTTCGATTCAGCAACGAGTATTAGTGAGGTTGGGCCCTGATGTTGGGCGATTAGGCCTGTCTCGCAGTCAGCGTTCCAATTCATCCCAAAGGTGTTCTGTCAGGTTGAGGTCAGAGCTCTGCAAGCCAGTCAAGTGCTTCCACACCGATCTCAACAAACCATTTCTGTATGGATCTCTTTGTGCATGGGGGGTATTGTAATGCTGATACAGAAAGGGCTTTCCCCAAACTGTTGCCACAAAGTTGGAAGCACAGAATCATCTAGAATGTCATTGTATACTGCAGCATTAAGATTCTTTCACTGGAACTAAGGGACCTAGGCCAAACCATGAAAAACAGCCCCAGACCATTATTCATCCACCAAACTTTACAGTTGGCACTATGCATTCGGGCAGGTAGCGTTCTCCTGGAATCTGCCAAACCCAGTTTCGGCCGTTGGACTGTCAGATTGTGAAGTGTGATTCATCACTCGAGAGAACGCTTTTCCACTGCTCCAGAGTCCAATGGCGGCAAGCTTTACACCACTCCAGCCGACACTTGGCATTGTGCATGGTGATCTTAGGCTTGTGTGCAGCTGCTCGGCCATGGAAACCCATTTCATGAAGCTCCCGACGAACAGTTATTGTGCTGATGTTGCTTCCAGAGGCAGTTTGGAACTTGGCAGTGAGTGTTGCAACCGAGGACAGACAATTTTATGAGCTCCAGCACTCTGCGGTCCCGTTCTGGGAGCTTGTGTGGCCTGCCACTTTGTGGCTGAGCCGTTGTTGCTCCTAGACGTTTCCACTTCACAAAGGGCACTTACAAAGGGCACTTACAGTTGACTGGGGCAGCTCTAGCAGGGCAGGAATTTGATGAACTGACTTGTTGGAAACTGACTTGTTGACGGTGCCACGTTGAAAATCATTGAGCTCTTCAGTAAGGTCATTCTACTGCCAATGTTTGTCTATGGAGATTGCATGGCTGTGTTCTCAATTTTATACACTTGTCAGCAACGGGATGAATTAGCCTTTTATACACCTGTCAGCAACTGGATGAAAGACTATTTCATCCCCTGTCAGCAACGGGATAAAATAGCCAAATCCACTAATTTGAAGGGGCATCCACATACTTTTGTACATATAATGTATATCATCAGCATGCAACAAGATGCCCAGGAATATATCCACAACTTCATCACCAAGTTTAGCATGTTTGATTTGTAGGGCTAAATCGAATCAAATCCAATTTGATTTGTCACATACACATGGTTAGCAGATGTTAATGCGAGTGTAGCGAAATGCTTGTGCTTCTAGTTCCGACAATGCAGTAATAACCAACAAGTAATCTAACTAACAATTCCAAAACTACTGTCTTATACACAGTGTAAGGGGATAAAGAATATGTACATAAGGATATATGAATGAGTGATGGTACAGGGCAGCATAGGCAAGATACAGTAGATGGTATCGAGTACAGTATATACATATGAGATGAGTATGTAAACAAAGTGGCATAGTTAAAGTGGCTAGTGATACATGTATTACATAAGGATGCAGTCGATGATATAGAGTACAGTATATACGTATGCATATGAGATGAATAATGTAGGGTAAGTAACATTATATAAGGTAGCATTGTTTAAAGTGGCTAGTGATATATTTACATAATTTCCCATCAATTCCCATTATTAAAGTGGCTGGAGTTGAGTCAGTGTCAATGTCAGTGTGTTGGCAGCAGCCACTCAATGTTAGTGGTGGCTATTTAACAGTCTGATGGCCTTGAGATAGAAGCTGTTTTTCAGTCTCTCGGTCCCAGCTTTGATGCACCTGTACTGACCTCGCCTTCTGGATGATAGCGGGGTGAACAGGCAGTGGCTCGGGTGGTTGTTGTCCTTGATGATCTTTATGGCCTTCCTGTAACATCGGGTGGTGTAGGTGTCCTGGAGGGCAGGTAGTTTGCCCCCGGTGATGCGTTGTGCAGACCTCACTACCCTCTGGAGAGCCTTACGGTTGAGGGCGGAGCAGTTGCCGTACCAGGCGGTGATACAGCCCGCCAGGATGCTCTCGATTGTGCATCTGTAGAAGTTTGTGAGTGCTTTTGGTGACAAGCCGAATTTCTTCAGCCTCCTGAGGTTGAAGAGGCGCTGCTGCGCCTTCTTCACGATGCTGTCTGTGTGAGTGGACCAATTCAGTTTGTCAGTGATGTGTATGCCCGAGGAACTGAAAACTTGCTACCCTCTCCACTACTGTTCCATCGATGTGGATAGGGGGGTGTTCCCTCTGCTGTTTCCTGAAGTCCACAATCATCTCCTTAGTTTTGTTGACGTTGAGTGTGAGGTTATTTTCCTGACACCACACTCCGAGGGCCCTCACCTCCTCCCTGTAGGCCGTCTCGTCGTTGTTGGTAATCAAGCCTACCACTGTTGTGTCGTCCGCAAACTTGATGATTGAGTTGGAGGCGTGCGTGGCGACACAGTCGTGGGTGAACAGGGAGTACAGGAGAGGGCTCAGAACGCACCCTTGTGGGGCCCCCGTGTTGAGGATCAGCGGGGAGGAGATGTTGTTGCCTACCCTCACCACCTGGGGGCGGCCCGTCAGGAAGTCCAGTTGCACAGGGCGGGGTCGAGACCCAGGGTCTCGAGCTTGATGATGAGCTTGGAGGGTACTATGGTGTTGAATGCCGAGCTGTAGTCGATGAACAGCATTCTCACATAGGTATTCCTCTTGTCCAGATGGGTTAGGGCAGTGTGCAGTGTGGTTGAGATCGTCTGTGGACCTATTTGGGCGGTAAGCAAATTGGAGTGGGTCTAGGGTGTCAGGTAGGGTGGAGGTGATATGGTCCTTGACTAGTCTCTCAAAGCACTTCATGATGACGGAAGTGAGTGCTACGGGGCGGTAGTCGTTTAGCTCAGTTACCTTAGCTTTCTTGGGAACAGGAACAATGGTGGCCCTCTTGAAGCATGTGGGAACAGCAGACTGGTATAGGGATTGATTGAATATGTCCGTAAACACACCGGCCAGCTGGTCTGCGCATGCTCTGAGGGCGCGGTTGGGGATGCCGTCTGGGCCTGCAGCCTTGCGAGGGTTAACACGTTTAAATGTCTTACTCACCTCGGCTGCAGTGAAGGAGAGACCGCATGTTTTCGTTGCAGGCCGTGTCAGTGACACTGTATTGTCCTCAAAGCGGGCAAAAAAATTATTTAGTCTGCCTGGGAGCAAGACATCCTGGTCCGTGACTGGGCTGGGTTTCTTCTTGTAGTCCGTGATTGACTGTAGACCCTGCCACATACCTCTTGTGTCTGAGCCGTTGAATTGAGATTCTACTTTGTCTCTGTACTGACGCTTAGCTTGTTTGATAGCCTTGCGGAGGGAATAGCTGCACTGTTTGTATTCGGTCATGTTACCAGACACCTTGCCCTGATTAAAAGCAGTGGTTTGCGCTTTCAGTTTCACGCGAATGGTGCCATCAATCCACGGTTTCTGGTTAGGGAATGTTTTAATCGTTGCTATGGGAACGACATCTTCAACGCACGTTCTTATGAACTCGCACACCGAATCAGCGTATTCGTCAATATTGTTATCTGACGGAATACGAAACATGTCCCAGTCCACGTGATGGAAGCAGTCTTGGAGTGTGGAGTCAGCTTGGTCGGACCAGCGTTGGACAGACCTCAGCGTGGGAGCCTCTTGTTTAAGTTTCTGACTGTAGGCAGGGATCAACAAAATGGAGTCGTGGTCAGCTTTTCCGAAAGGGGGGCGGGGCAGGGCCTTATATGCGTTGCGGAAGTTAGAGTAACAATGATCCAAGGTTTTACCACCCCTGGTTGGGATATCGATATGCTGATAAAATTTAGGGAGTCTTGTTTTCAGATTAGCTTTGTTAAAATCCCCAGCTACAATGAATGCAGCCTCCGGATAAATGGTTTCCCGTTTGCAAAGAGTTAAATAAAGTTTGTTCAGAGCCATCGATGTGTCTGCTTGGGGGGGGGGGATATATACGGCTGTGATTATAATCGAAGAGAATTCTCTTGGTAGATAATGCATTCTACATTCGATTGTGAGGAATTCTAAATCAGGTGAACAGAAGGATTTGAGTTCCTGTATGTTTCTTTCATCACACCATGTCTCGTTAGTCATGAGGCATACGCTCCCGTCACTCTTCTTAACAGAAAGATGTTTGTTTCTGTCGGCGCGATGCGTGGAGAAAACTGTTGGCTGCACCGCCCCGGATAGTGTCTCTCCAGTGAGCCATGTTTCCGTGAAGCAAAGAACGTTACAGTCTCTGATGTCCCTCTGGAATGCTACCCTTGCTCGGATTTCATCAACCTTGTTGTCAAGAGACTGGACATTGGCAAGAAGAATGCTAGGGAGTGGTGCACGGTGTGCCCGTCTCCGGAGTCTGATCAGAAGACCGCCTCGTTTCCCTCTTTTTCGGAGTCGTTTTTTGGGGTCGCTGCATGGAATCAATTCCGTTGACCTGTTTGTAAGGCAGAACACAGGATCCGCGTCGTGGAAAACATATTCTTGGTCGTACTGATGGTGAGTTGACGCTGATCTTATATTCAGTAGTTCTTCTCGACTGTATGTAATGAAACCTAAGATGACCTGGGGTACTAATGTAAGAAATAACACGTAAAAAAAACAAAAAACTGCATAGTTTCCTAGGAACGCGAAGCGAGGCGGCCATCTCTGTCGGCGCCGGAAATGTGATCATATATTGCAAATAAAGTGAATGAGAGAAGTCTCCCTGCTTTATACTGTAAAGGGTTGGAAACCAGCCAGTCCTGAGGTCATTGAGGTCATTGAGCTGATGACAGTAAGACCTTGATGGGATCATAGAATCTTCCATCAATTACCATTTGAATTAGTCTAAAAGCAAGGAGGTCTCTATTCACCCAATCAAAAGCCTTCTGAAAATATGTTTTATGATGTGTTAACGCTATGTGTGTGTGTGTGTGTGTGTGTGTGTGTGTGTGTGTGTGTGTGTGTGTGTGTGTGTGTGTGTGTGTTCCAGTGCTGTGTCGTGTGTATGTGAGTGCTGATTCATACCTGTGTGTTTACACACACTCTTTGCTGAGCGTGGCAGAGCTGCTGAGGATTGTGGGTCAGAAGATGGACCGACCAGAGGCAGACATGGTGCTGGTGACACACACACCTACTGGAGGTACACACACACACACACACACACACACACACACACACACACTGAAGGCACACACACCTTTTCACTCTCCCCACTTTCTCTCTCACTCTCCCCCTGTAGAGAGGAGGATGTTACAGGCTGGTCAATATGTGTATTCTGAGACTTTGACGCCACAGAGCAAACTGATGGTCTGTCGGAGGGACCTCACACATATTATGGTAATTAACACCCAGATTATGGTTACGAATAATTTGATTGTGGTCATTCACTGACAAATGGTGTTTATTTTTTAAACAAAGGCTATAGGGGACCTCAATTCAGCTTACCTGAGGTGGGGTGTGTTGCTCTACTAAATCAAATCAAACTCAAGTATTTGAAAGACAAAAAAAAAAAACCTTACCTACTCTTAACGTGTGTGTGTGTGTGTGTGTGTGTGTGTGTGTGTGTGTGTGTGTGTGTGTGTGTGTGTGTGTGTGTGTAGGCCCCTCTAACAGACAGTGAGCTGAGTAGGAGAACAGTGAGGTTGCTGGGTATGAACACCTGGGATATGGCTGCTGTTCTCACACAACTGGACTGGAACCTCTTCAACTCCATACACGAGGTAACACACACACACACTGGAGTAACTTTACTACACACTCACGCATACACATTCAACTCTCTGTCTTTTCCCCCCTGCAGCAGGAGTTGGTGTATTCTACAATGAGCTGTAGTACCGGAGGCAGCCACCGGGAGGGGCTATCTGTATTGCTGCAGCGCTGCAACGAGGTCCAGCAGTGGGTCATGTCTGAGGTCCTGATGTGTGTGTCACTCAACAAACGAGTCCAGCTGCTCAAGAAGTTCATCAAGATTGCAGCGCAGTAAGAGAACACACACACTTTAGACAATCAAACACACACACACACATGGGGACACACACACACAACTAATCCCTGTTTTGTGTTATGTAGCTGTAAGGCCCAAAGGAACCTGAACTCAGCATTTGCCATAATCATGGGACTCAACACAGCAGCCGTCAGCAGACTCAACATAACCTGGGATGTAAGTGTGTGTGTGTGTGTGTGTGTGTGTGTGTGTGTGTGTGTGTGTGTGTGTGTGTGTGTGTGTGTGTGTGTGTGTACTCTAATGGTGTGTATCTGTTCCATACGTTTACTTTCAGAAAGTTCCGGGGAAATTCAAGAAGATCTTCTCTGAACTGGAGCTGATCACAGTAAGACTCATTATCATTGGTTTAAAGTAATATTTGTCTTGATAGGCTGGTGGAAAATAGTTAGGAGAAGGTCATGAATTAAGGAACAAAATATTTTGAGACTATTGGTGTATCAGTCTCTAGGTTCACATCCACTTGACCCTAAGCCTGACCTCTAACCACTAACCTTACCCTGACTCCTAACATCTCATCGTTGTCTCTCCAGGACCCGTCTCTGAACCATAAGGCCTACAGAGATTCCTTCAAGAAGATGAAGCCTCCTAAGATCCCCTTCATGCCCCTGCTGTTGAAAGATATCACCTTTATCCACGAGGGAAACAAAACCTTTCAGGACAACCTGGTCAACTTCCAGAAACTGGTGAGTCATGACATGTCTGTTGTGTGTGTGAAGGTTTGTCTCTTTGTTTAATAACCGGTATCATGGTGACTGACTCTCTTCTATGCCCCGCCCCCTCAGCACATGATCGCCGACACAGTGCGTCTGATTCGCCACTGCCAAAGCGACCAACTCGGTATGTTGTCTCTGTCTGTTTCTGTCTGTCTCTCTTTCTGTCTCTCTTTCTGTCTGTATCTCTCTGTCTGTCTGTGCCTGTGTTTCTGTAATGTTGTTCTGTTCAGTCTCTTCTGGTGAAGTCATACAGCTTCAGTGTTTTTGTCTGTGTGTGTGTGTGCGCATGTATCTGTCTGTCTCCTAGGTAATGAGGTGGTGGGGAGCGACAGTGCAGAGGTCAGGGCAAGCGTTCACTACCTCCACATCATCGACAATCAACAGACACTGTTCCAACTGTCACACAAGCTGGAGCCTCGTGCCTGAACACACACACAGAAAATACACTTTGTGTTGAAGGTGCCATGCAAGCCACCGGCTCTTAGCCAATCACAGTTCAGCATCCTGATTCAGCCAGCCAACCACAGAGCTGCACACTGAGACTGCGTTCAGACTGAAAATGTATATCTGTCAACCTGATTGACTTTTTTCTATGAAGGTCAAACTTTGACGGACGACAAAGACCAAGGAGAAGACAGACGGCCATTCTTTATTGTTCTGTCATGAATACTGTTTTTAAGCTACTCTCCAGAGGAGTTTGTACAGTTACTGAGATTGTGTTTCTGGTCTTAAGTTAACAGTTAGTTTCATTGTATATTAATGATCCTCAGTAGGGAAACAGTCAAAAGACTGTAGATAGTAACTGTTAGTATATGACTGGTAATCATGCAGTAGACGTACAGCAGATGTATACTGTATGTGTTCAGGCCACATGGTGAGATATGACTCTGGATGACAGTGGCAAATGTCCGGATGGGGGAGAGATGCCATATACAGATTACACACATCCCTTTTTATTTGTACCTGTAGAAACCACAAAGCCCTCATCATTTCTGCTCCTGTCATACCACAACATAAAGGTCCTACTATTACACATTGTTATTGGGCGTTAATACCACGGTATTATAGAGATTATTATTGCATTGTTATTACACTTTTACTGACTGAAGAGCTGTTTCAATTCCTGTTACACACAGATTTCACTAAGCAACATTGCCTTTGTTCAAACCCAGTCAATGCATTCAACACTGATCAAGTACATCACTGTTAAGGCATGTGGTATTCACACGTACAGTGCTCAGGTGTGTAGAAGCAGGGCAGTAGTGCTATAACTATTTATTGTAATATTTAGTTTATTTATATTTCTCTAAGAATGTGACAGTCCTGTGTGCCATATCACACCGGAGCTGTATAAAGACACCCCTCGGTAAAGATTTGCAGGACATATGTGTAAATACATTGAATTGTATCCAAAAAGGTTTGCTGGTTGAGCTGAAATGCTGGAATGTTTAAAACAGGAGACTAGGGAGTGGAGTTGGTCCAGTGATTGTTACTGTCCTATGTGATTTCAAAATGGGGGGGAGAGAAAAAAGAGGAATGAAGATTGTGTTGTTTTCTTGCCATGATGATGTAAAGTTCTGTTTTAAAGAATGTTGTTGTTTGCATGACGTGACATCCCCACCAGATCACAATGCAAGATGACACTAAGAGTGTGTCCCAAATTGCATCCTATTTCCTATATAGTGCATTACTTTTGACCAGAGCTATGTGGCCCTAGTCAAACGTAGTGCACTATATAGGGAATAGGAGCTCTGGTTAAAAGTAGTGCACTATATAAGCCAGGGAATAGTGTGCCATTTCCGATTTGCTCTAAGGCTTTATACCACTGTAATATTGTTGATTTGTAAATATGCATAATGTTATTATGATGTTTGAGATGTAATTATTTATCTGTTTTAAAGGTAGGCCTACATTCCACAATATGATGTCTTCATACACAGCGGGAGAAAGGAAAGGGCAGAGCAGTATGTTCCCCGTCCCTAACTGCTGAAGCCACACGTCTTTTCTAAAGAGAGGTTTACTACTGGAGATTATGTATGAATAAATTAGAGATTTTATGTCATAATAAACATTGTGTCGATGGTCACTGTCTCTGTATATTATCAGAGAGGAGGACGAGAGGATGGAGGAGTAGGAGAGAAATGATAGAAGAGAGCAAAGAAAATAATTAAAATAAAACAGCTGTTTCTCATTTTCACTTCTCATTAAGCGTGAGGTGACATCACCACTGCCTCCCTGTGCATACATTACAAACCCTGTCATTTATTTCAGTGGAAGACCAGTCTTGAGCTCAGCGGGCTAATTGGTGGTGGTGGGCGTGGAGAAGGGGGAGTGACAGAAGGAGAGTACAGCTTCTGCAGGGGGGGCCATTCAGAATGTGTAATAGGCTATGGAATTTAAAAATAATAATAAAGGCAATAATACCATCATGATATCATACATATTTGTTGAAGCAGATACAGTGCATTTGGAAATAATTCAGACCCCTTGTTCTAAAATTGATTTTAAAATGTTTTTTCCCCTCATCAATCTACACATAATGACAAAGCCCAAACAGGTTTTAAAGCATTTTTGCTAATGTATAAAAATATTTAAAAAATAGCACATTTACATAAGTATTCAGACCCTTTAATCAGTACTTTGTTGAAGCCACTTTGGCAGCGATTACAGCCTCTAGTCTTCTTGGGTATGACGCTACAAGCTTGGCACACCTGTATTTGGGAAGTTTCTCCCATTCTTCTCTGCAGATCCTCTCAAGCTCTGTCAGGATGGATGATGGGGAGCGTCACTGCACAGCTATTTTCAGGTATCTCCAGAGGTGCTTGGTCGGGTTTAAGTCCAGGCTCTGGCTGGGCCACTCAAGGACATTGCGTTGACTTAGATGTGTGCTTAGGGTTGTTGTCCTGTTGGAAGGTGAACCTTTGCCCCACTCTGAGGTCCTGAGCACTGTGGAGCAGGTTTTCATCAAGGATGTCTCTGTATTTTACTTCGTTCATCTTTTCCTTGATCCTGACTAGTCTCCTAGTCCCTGCTGCTGAAAAACATCCCCACAGCATGATGCTGCCACCACTATGCTTCACCGCCGTAGGCATGGTGCCAAGTCTCCTCCAGACATGACGCTTGGCATTCAGGGCAATCTTGGTTTCATCAGACCAGAGAATCTTGTTTCTCATGGTCTGAGAGTCCTTTGGGTGCCTTTTGGCAAGCGGGTTGTCGTGTGCCTTTTATTGAGGAGTGGCTTCCGTCTGGTCACTTTACCATAAAGGCCTGATAGGTGGAGTACTGCAGAGATGGTTGTCCTTCTGGAAGGTCCTCCCATCTCCACAGAGGAACTCTGGAGCTCTGTCAGAGTGACTATTGGGTTCTTGGTCACCTCCCTGACCAAGGCCCCTCTACCCCAATTGCTCAGTTTGGCTGTGTGGCCAGCTCTAGGAAGAGTCTTGGTGGTTCCAAACTTCTTATATTTAAGAATGATGGAGGCTACTGCGTTCTTGGGGACCTTCAATGCTGCAGACATTTTTTGGTACCCTTCCCCAGATCTGTGCCTCGACACAATTCTGTCTCGGCGCTCTACGGACAATTCCTTTGACCTCATGGCTTGGTTTTTGCTCTGAAATGCACTGTGAACTGTGAGACCTTATATAGACAGGTGCGTGCCTTTCCAAATCATGTCCAATCAATTGAATTTACCACAGGTGGATTCCAATCAAGTTGTAGAAACATCTCAAGGATAATCAATGGAAACATGATGCACATGAGCTCAATTTCGAGTCTCATAGCAAAGGGTCTGAATAGTTATGTTAATAAGGTATTTCTGTTTTATATTTTTTTTATAAATATGCAAACATTTCTAAAAACCTGTTTTCACTTAGTCATTGTAGGGTATTGTGTGTAGATTGCAGATTTATTTTTGTTATCAATTTAGAACAAGGCAAATTGTGGGAAAAGTCTGGGGGTCTGAATACTTTCTGAATGCACTGTATGATTTAACATAGATTTTTTTTCAATTTTGTCTTAATGTAGGAAAATCCTAAACATGTAGGCGCCAAATGTTTCCAGATGCAACTTTGCTATGACTTCTTTGTTGCAGTCACTGCAGTACAGTAGTTGGATTTTAAAGCACAGAACCTTGAAAAGCTCATTTCTCGGGACAGTGAGATTCTGCCACACATACATTGTCTTTTTGCCGCGAAACTGGGGAGAGGGCGGGACTCGGGCTGTTCCATTATCTATCCGGGGGAGAAGGAGAGTAACTCCGAGCAGAAACTCATTGTAATAATGATGTTAAAAATAAATTCACTCTCACGGCCGTCGTATAACGACTTCTACATACAGGAAAAGTATTCTGGGCTCACAAAATCAAGGTTGAAAACATATTCGAACGAAATTCAAAACTCGACTGCACACCTGACTTTAGAGACAAGTACATGAACTCGTGTTTGGTTTTTTTACCATTCATTCTCTGTTGTGTGAACTGCATGTGAACTTTGAGAGAAGGAACATTCGTCTCTCAAACGAGTTAAAATGCCGTTATCATCAAAGGTAAGTGAGGTTTACCAGTTGCAGTTTTTATATCTCCACACGGTACAGCCAGAAGAGGACTGGCCACCCCTCAGAGCCTGTTACCTCTAGGTTTCTAATGAGTTTTTCCTAACCACTGTGCATCTGCATTGCTTGCTGGTTTGGGGTTTTACGCAGGGCTGTTTAGCCTACAGTTACACTTCGTAAAGTACAAGGTTGCATACAAAGTAACATCAATTTAACTAGCTACCGAATAGGCATCAACTCACCACGTAGCTTATTCTTAATGTTTGTCCATAGGCTACCAGAGTGAGGAGAGACATTTTTCGGAATAAACTTTGGGAGTGACAAATTTTGTGAAATAGTCCACGCCCTACCCGGTATCTTTATTCTGCCACTGTACAACTGTATGCGTTCTTTGTTGGCAGCCTTGTTATTTACGACGTTTTTGCAACAGATTCCTGTTGGAACGTTCCACAAATTATTACCCACCTCAGTCCGGGGTCCTTTATAAGGCCCTTTGGCTCTACTAAGCCTAGGCTAAGTCAAGTCATAAAATGTCCAGGTCCTTATTTTATAAGGTACATTTAATTTATATCTACAGCCTATCATAGAAATCAGTGCTGTATTATTTTAATATTTATTTATTTTTACCTTTTATTTAACTAGGCAAGTGAGTTAAGAAAAACATCTTATTTTCAATGACGACATAGTGGGTTAACTGCCTGTTCAGCGACCGTGTAATAGGAATGCATTTGGTCTCTTTACATTTTTGTTAGTGGCCAGCTCTTTGACTCATTACTGAACTCATTACTACACCTCCACCATAGACTACTTTCTGGAAAGGACAGTGTGAAAAGGGTATTATATATTAGTGTAGCTTTAACACAGATGAATAGGGTGAAATAGCGGAGTTAGTTATACATCTATCTTTGGCTTTAATCTGTTGTCTGTCCTTCAGACCCCCAGGGCCCTGTCGGACATCTTTGAAAGTCCCAGTGACGATGAAGACTTCCTGGGTTTTGCAATGTCAGTGCCTAGTGACAGCGAATCAGACGACAGCAGGGGCAGCCTTGACTCTGGGAAGCCGGTGAGTAGCTGCCAATCTTTACCACACACACTATAATCCTGGTTTACTTAATTCTGCTACAGTTAGCGATTGAAATAATCCATCCATCTTTCTCTCTCACTTTTCAGGTTGTGCGTTTCAGGTCAAAGTTTGTGACCGCAGAGTTGGTAAGTCTGTTCAGCCATTCAGACAGTGAGGGGGGGGCTTTGGTGAGGAAGAGAACAGAGGGTTCAGAAGCAGGATGAAGGCTATGGTATTGAGACCTAACATGGCATCTCTTTTCTACTGTTCTCTCCAGTGGTATGTGTGTATGGGGATGCTTGGTTGTACCATGACTCTTCTCTCCTGTTTTCTGTCGCTCCAGTGCGTAGCGGAGGAGAGTGATGAAGACACAGGTTTCTACTCCGAGGGGGAGGAGCCAGAGACACACACAAGAAGGAGTCTCTGTGTTGCCTTTAGGTGAGTGTACAAGTGTTCAACTGTGTGTATGTGTCTCAAATGGCACCCTATTCACTATGATCCACTGCTTTTTGAATACAGTTGAATACTCTGCTTCAGGTTTCCCACCAAAAGACTCTCTGCCAAGAAAGGGGAGGCACCAAAGAAACCCCAGCCAATCACTACCGCCACTTCGAAGAGGACAACCAATGAAAAGGAGCATCTGAAAAGGGGTGTGTCTCAGGTGTCCCGTGGGATGGTGACACGGGGTCAGAAACAGCCTCTAAGAAAAGAGGAGGTTGAGTCTCCAGTTCTAAATAAACGAGCCAAGAACATCCAGGAGAACAAGGCCATGGTACATAACCACTGACCGGGGTTGTGTTATGTAGGCGGTTACACTACTGAATACAACCCTGCTATCTACTTTCTCTCTTGTTATTATTGTGTATATTAGAAGGGTTTTCTCATCCTGTGTTATTATTGTTGTCCTTCAGTTGGCCAAGCTGTTTGCTGACCTGACCAACATGGCTGAACTCCCCCCCTCTACCATGGTGAGTTAGTACACTTGACTTGGGCTAATGGAATTGGTTCATATTGTGCATGTTTCAGATTAATTTACCACAGTTGGACTGGCGGAAATCTGTAAATCACCTTGCTTCCCAAAGATAGGCAGCACTGCAGCTCGTCTTCTTCAAACTGATCCCCTGAAACACGCAGACTTTCTCAGGTGACTCCTGACTTCTGGGTGTTGTAGTTCTCAATGGGGCATTGTGGGTGTTGTGTTCCAGAAGAAGAGGCGTGTGAGTGAGAAGCCGACCCCTCGTAGACGAGGTGTGCATGAGGGGGGCGAGAGGAGGAACCCATTGCGTGCGGCCAGACCGCCAGAGAAGTTTGGGGTGGAGGAGCGGACTACCTCCCCTTCACATAACAACAAATCTGTGAGGACTGTCTGTGTCAGGAAACTACTGGAGGTACACAAAGGGCACACATGACTTACATATGCTTGTTCACACACACATTCTTTACACAGGTAACTCTTGATCACTGTGATTGAACAGGTAGATGATGATGATGTGTGTCTGTGTGTGGCCAGGTGGATGATGAGCTGAGAAGAAGTGGGAAGAAGAGGAGGGCGAGCAGTGGGAAGAGGAGGAAGATTACACATGTGAGATCAGTCGATGAGATCACGGAGGAAGAGCTGGACAACGTGGCGGAAGGCGCCAAAGACAAGATACTGGACAAGGACCACGTAAGAGACACACACACACAGCAAGGCTTTTATAATTGTCTCTTTTCATCAGCTGCTCAGTTCTGCTGTCTGTCCATCTGTCCTGTGATCGAGATGGAACTGGTGTGTGTGTTCCAGGGCAGCACTTGTCATCAGTGTAGACAGAAGACTCTGGACACCAAGACGGTGTGTCGTAGCGGAGTATGTTCAGGGGGCAAAGGTCAGTTTTGTGGGCCCTGTCTGAGGAACCGCTACGGAGAGGACGTACGCTCTGCCCTGCTGGATCCAGTTAGTACACACACAGCCCTTGACCTCGACCCCATCAGTACACCAAAAATATTGTTTTATCACTAAATCCATGTGTTTTTCTCTCTCTAGGACTGGGAGTGTCCTCTTTGTAGAGGTATCTGTAACTGCAGTCTGTGTCGACGGAGAGAAGGACGTTGTGCAACAGGACAACTCGTCCATTTGGCTCAACACAAGGGCCACAGCAATGTCCAAGATTACCTGGAGAGGTAGGTGCAGTGGTGGAAAAAGTACCCAGTTTTCATACTTGTGGAAAAGTCCCGATTAGAAAATGACTCGAGTGAAAGTCACCCAGTAAAATACTACTTGAGTCAAAGTATTTGGTTTTTAATATACTTAAGTATCAAAAGTAAGAGTATAAATCATTTCAAAGTCCTTACCAGATGGTATGATTTTTGTGTTTTTTATTTTGGAGTAGCCAGGGACACACTCAAACACTTGGACATCATGTACAAAAAAGCATTTGTGTTTATTGAGTCTTCCAGATTAGAGGCAGTAGGGATGACCAGGGATGTTCTCTTGATAAGTGTGTGAATTGGACCATTTTCCTGTCTTGCTAAGCATTTAAAGTGTAATGAGTACTTTTGGGTGTCCAGTGGTGTAAAAATAATACTTGAAAGTACTACTTATGTAGTTTTTATGGACAACTTTTATTTCGCTACATTCCTAAAGAAAATAATGAACTTTTTACTCCATACATTTTCCCTGACAGAAGGCTACCTGTTACATTGTGAATGCTTAGCAGGACAGGAAAATGGTTAAATTCATGCACTTACTGTATCTAGAGAACATCCCTGGTCCTCCCTACTGCCTCTGATCTGGCGGACTTGCTAAACACACACGTTTTGTAAATGATGTCTGAGTGTTGGAGTGTGCATCTGGCTATCTGTAAATAAAATGGTGCCGTCTGGTTTGTTTAAGATGTATATTTAACCAAAATATAACTTTAATTAACCATATTTTTACTCAAGTATTTTACTGGGTGACTTTCACTTCTTACTGGAGTCATGTTCTATTAAGGTTCTTTACTTTTTACTCAAGTATGACAGTTGGATACTTTTTCCACCACTGTGGGTGTCAGTGGAAATGTATGGAGTAAAAAAATAAAGTACATTATTTTCTTTAGGAATGTAATGGAGTTACCCCCAAAAACTACTTAAGTAGTACTTTAAATATTTGTTTTATTGAAGTACTTTACCACTGGGTAGGTAGTGTGTGTGTGTGTGTGTGTGTGTGTGTGTGTTCATTTGGCTGTGTGTTTGATTGAGCTAATACATGTTGTTTTAATTAAAAAATGTCTACTTTTCTTTCTCCACAGCATCCAAAAAGATCTTCGAGCCTAGAGACAAGACCAGACAAGCAGACAGCTCCCCTGTTGGTCAGGACAGACAATTACACCCTGGAGGCCCAGAGGGAGAGACCCAGCAGACAGAGGGTGTCTCAATCTCTCCTTTCTCCTGAAGTTTACTCTCTTCACTACTTCCCACAAAGCATTGGATTTGCAGAGGCTAAAGGGAGTTTCCACCAAATGTCTTATACCAGTCATTTCCCTACAAATCAATGGATGGAAGTGAACAAGTGCACACTTTGGGCAGAAGGAGAGATAATTAGGACGTGGTCATACTGACACACAGAATTGTTCTGCTTTAGTACTGCTACAGTTCACTCGAGTCCATTTTGGATCTCTAGATGGTCTAGAACAGTGTTCCTCAATGACTGCCACGTCCCTCTAACACTCTATTTAATCATAGTTATGTTCAGTAGGGAGACAATGTTTTGGAAACAGGAGGTAGTACCTGACATTTTCCAGTAAGAACATGTAATTACCATTTATTGTTGCAAAATATTTTGCTACGGTGTACACCACTGAATATGACCCAGGAAAACCATAACTTGTGGATCCCTGCAACTAAAAAGATTGAGCAACACCGGTCTAGATGGATATCTGTGGTTCCAAGACTGTGTTTACACGGGCAGCCCAATTCTGAAATCATATTTTTATGCAACAGCCGTCAGGCAGTGGAGTTTAACTTTTTATTAGACCTTGGATGTGTCGGAGGGTACAGACAACCACTGTTAAATTCAATACCTTTTTAATTTGGGGAATAATGTTTACGCACTGATTATTATGCTAAATTAGCATAGTTTGAGTTTACACCTATTTTTACCACTGCATCCCTAGTAGTAAGACATGGTTTACCTTTTACTGAAAGGAACAGAACATATTCCCTTATAGACCATAGCCAATACAATTGGACCTATGGGATGTATAGTGTACTGTTTACTACACTGTTTTAATGGGTTTTTTCCCTTCTATATGGAGTTGGTTTTAAGACTGCTTCTGAAAGTGGACACTGTATGTTGGATCTGAAATAAAGAACTGAAGTTCAAATGTTTACTAGTTGGTGTCTGTCAGTGGCTGTAGTAGCAGTTTGGAATGTGTGTAGATTTAGTCCCCTCAACCCTCGCAGACTGAGTCCTGAATATGTGGGAGGAGCGCACCGCCCACAAAAAGGCACAGTTATCTGTCTCCAGCTGCAATTCTAAAATTCAACTATAAAAATAGTGGTATTGATGAGGGGTGTTTTTACATTAAGATCGTTGGAAAGGTTTGGGTTAGTGAACACATTTCAGGAGAAAAGGGGAAGAATCTAAATTGGGCTTGGGGTCAATTGTTGAGTCCTGAGATAGTCATGACCACGGCTAACGACCAGGTGCCTTCCCTGTCTGTCGGGTTAAAATGTGGATGAGTGTGCGTGTAACTTTAGGTAGATCAGTGGAGACCATTTTACATTTGAGTCATTTAGCAGACGCTCCTATTCAGAGCATTCATCTAAATTTCAACGGTTTTACTGAGTTACAGTTCATATAAGGGAATCAATCAATTTAAATGCATTCATTGGGTCATAATCTATGGATTTCACATTGGGCAGGGGCGCAGCCATGGGTGGGCTTGGGAGCACATAGGCTCACTGACTGGTGAGCCAGGCCCAGCCAATCAGAATTAGTTTACAGACCCAAATAATCCTCTGTTTCATCAGGTGTCCGGATGGCTGGTCTCAGAGAGATCACGCAGGTGAAGAAGCCGGATGTGGAGGTCCTGGGCTGGCTTGGTTACACGTGGTTGTGAGGCCAGTTGGACGTACTGCCAAATTCCCTAAAACAACATTGGAGGCAGGTTATGGTAGAGAAATGAACATTAAATTATCTGGCAACCGATCTGGTGGATATTCCTGCAGTCAGGATTCCAATTGCACGCTCCCTCAACTTGAGACATCTGTGTCATTGTGTTGTGTGACACAACTGCACATTTTAGTGGCCTTTTATTGTCCCAGGCACAAGGTGCACCTGTGTAATGATCATGTGGTTTAATCAGCTTCTTGATATGCCACATGTTTCAAGTGGGTGAATTATCTTGGCAAATGAGAAATGCTCACTGTCAGGGTTGTAAACAAATTTGTGCACAACATTTGAGAGAAATGAGCTTTCTTTGTGTATGAAAAATTTTGGGGATCTTTTATTTCAGCTCATGAAACATGGAACCAACACTTTACATGTCATGTTTATATTTTTGTTCGGTATAATATACAGTAGACAGAGAGGCTGTCTGTTATATGGGATAGTCTCTCTGTATTATAAGGGCTGGTCTCTATATAGCAGGGCTGCCCAACCCTCTTCCCAGAGAGCTACAGTCCTGTGGGTTTTCAGTCCAACCCTCATTTAACACACCTGATTATACTAATTAGCTGCTCAACAAGACCTTGACTAGTTGAATCAGATATGCTTAATTAGAGTTGGACTGAAAACCTACAGAACAGTAGGGTTCCAGGAAGAGGGTTGGGCAGCCCTGCTGTATAGTATAAGGGCTAGTCTCTGGTCCTTTTAATATACAGACAAATATACAAACGGAGGGAGAGAGGCAGCGAGAGAGTATCCCTTATAATATACAGAGAGCGAGTGTCCCTTATTCGACGGTGAGAACGGGAGATACACTGACCATATAATAGAGGGAGCGAGACAGACTCACCCCTGTGATAGAGAGGGAGAGAAAGCAGAAGGCAGCGAGAGGCCAACCTTCATCAAAAAAAGGTGGAGGAGGAAAGGAAAGACTGGCCCTCATGATTAAAAAAGAGAACAGAACGTTCACACCTCTCCTCTTGCCCAACCCCCACATCACACAGTCACTGCCTTCTCTCTGCTTCTCACCCTACCTTGACTCTACGCCGTACCAGCGTACAGCTGACCGCAAGGCAGACTGGGAGATGAAGTCCCCGTTGCCACAACACATTTCGAAGGCGAGGCTTCGCTAAATACAACTCCCATCTCAACCCTCGCAGACCGAGTCCTGAATATGTGGGAGGAGCGCACCGCCCACAAAAAGCCACAGTTATCTGTCTCCAGCTGCAATTCTAAAATCCAACTATAAAAACAGCCATAAAATAGTGGTATTGATGAGGGGTGTTTTTGCATGAAGATCGTTGGAAAGGCTTGTTGTAGCTAGCGGCAGAAACATCAGCGGCAGAAAGAGAGGAGAGAGAGCGAGGGGTGTTGGTCTGATGGGTAAATGAAAGTGGGTGGGCCTACCGCGGACACATTACTAACTTGAATTAGAATACATTTTTCCAGTCGATTTTTCCGTTAATGGAATTAACGCGCGTCGGTCGTTAAAGGGTGTTTTCGGTTGGTTTTGAGAAGCGTCGGGCGCGGAAACCGGACCATTTCCCGTTATCACGGGAGGTTTGATTGTCGCTCGAGTTTTGTACCGCCCTTCCTGCCGAGTGGGTGGTTTAGGTGCTAACCGGAGCGACGACACAGCCCAGCTCGAGCTATTCGCGGAGAAAAAAGGCCGTCCTTACCCGGTGCTTTAGCCGGCCTTTCTCCCCTAGCCTCTCCTCTCTGGTTTATGAATGCGTTATGAGTGGTAGGTACCCTCCCCTCTCATCTCCGTCTCCACCCCTCTATCCCTCTTTTCTTCCCCCTTGCTTTCTTTGCATACAGCCTGACAGATATGCAGAAACCGTTTGATGATAAAGAATAGCGTATTCCTAAAACAGGCAACACGTTTCCATAACCGATCTGTTTAGATGTATTAGTCTCTAATCGGGTTCCGATCAATGTGTATGTCTTTTCGCCAGTAGTTGAACCATATGGTGCCACTACACTGTTATAAAACCATGTGCAGGGAAATATTGACATCTTTATAGCCTATTTTTATCAGGTAGTCGCCGTGTACCCACTGTGTTATTGATATATGTGATCACTAATCATTCAGTCCTCCAGTTGAGGACTGATTGATTATTGATCAAGTATTGTTTGATCGATGGTCCTCAGATCAGAAGAAGGAAGTGTCGGGATCAGAAGGAGGGAAACCAGGCAAGAAAGGCAAACGTTCTGGATCACAGGTAAGCTGGTACACACCACTTCCTGGTTCTGTCTAGAGACCATGTTCAGAGGATTGCATTATGTCTATTAACACCAATAATGGACTTGTCTTTGGCTCCATGTCTATGAGATGAGGTTTTTGCAGTATAATAAAACATATTTATTTTATATTTTCATAGCATTTCCATAGCATGTGTTCTGACAGGGTTTCTGAAGGCATGTTTGATTATACTGTTGATATAGACTGTCATGTAGCTTCTGTGCAAAAAAAACCACTAGCTGTCTATACAGGCAGCTTTAGAGGTGTGTGTGTGGATGATATTAAATATTTGCATGCGACCTACACTCCTAGAACAAAATGTGCTATCTAGAACCTAGAAGGGTTCTTTGGCTGTCCCCATAGGAGAACCCTTTTAATATCACTTCTTTGGGTTCCAGGTAAAATCCTTTTGGTTCCAGGTATAACCATTTTGGGTTCCATGTAGAACCCTTTCCACAAAAGGTTCTACCTGGAACCAAAAAGGGTTCTCCTATAGGGACAGCCTAAGAACCTGTTTTTTTTCTAAGAGTGTAGTTCCTTCTTGACTATTGCTCTCTCTCTCGGTCTCTGTATGTTGTCTCTGTGTGTGTTTCTCTGTCTGTCTATCTGTGTGTGTGTCTCTCTCTCTTTCCGTATCTCTCTCTATCTGTCTATATGCATGTTGTCTCTCTCTCTGTCTCTCTCCCTCGTCTCCCTTTGTCTCTCTCAATCTCTGTATCTCTCTCTGTCTATATGTATGTTGTCTCTGTGTGTCTATCTCTCTCTCTGTCTATATGCATGTTGTCTCTGTGTGTGTTCTATGTTTGAATTCCCCTATCTGCCTGTGTGTGTATTCTCTCTCTCTCTAGGATTCCCAGCCGTCTCCCCTAGCCCTACTGGCTGCGACCTGCAGTAAGATAGGAGGTCAGGGAGGAGTGGAAGGACAGGTCCAGTTGCAAGCTGGTCAAATACAGGTAGCCATTAATACTAATTATATAGCTATAAGTTATGTTATTCCTTGTATTAATGTTCTTGTTACTGTTATTTATAGTTGTTACAATGTTGGTAATGTAAGTTCTGAAACAATAAGACATTATAAAGACTCATACATGCTTTATAACATGGTACATACACTACATGGCCATTATAAAGGCTCGTAATGCCTATAACACGGTATATATCTGCAGACTTTCAGTGTACTGTGTGTTGATTGTACTTTCAGATACAGAAACACATAGATTCAGCCAGGAACCAGACTCAGGTTCCTATTCTAGTACATGTTTATTCAATTATGTTTATTTATTGTTTATGTATATTTATTTGCAGTTGCAGGGTGGGCAGATCCAGGGTCATATAGTTGTAGACGCAGCAGGTAATCAGACTCTGGTTCAGCAGCAGTTAGAACTGGTTCCTGCCCAGTTCACTGGTAATGGCTGGCAGATCATCACTACCGCTCCCCAAATGGCCAATGACACTGCCAATCAACCTGTCGCCGTAACGCTGGCCACCACTTCCACCAATGACAGTGCTCCGGCAGGCCGTAAGGCGAAGGCAGTGGGCGGGACTAAAACCATAGCAGCCAATCAGCAGCCCCAGCAGCAGCAGCAGTTCCAGATCATCCAGGTGTGTGTGTGTGTGTGTGTGTGTGTGTGTGTGTGTGTGTGTGTGTGTGTGTGTGTGTGTGTGTGTGTGTGTGTGTGTGTGTGTGTGTGTGTGTGTGTGTGTGTGTGTGTGTGTGTGTGTGTGTGTGTGTGTGTGTGTGTGTGTGGAAAGTTGACTGGAGGGGTGCAGTCATGTGGAAATTCTGGTCCTATAACCTATAAATGTATTTTTCTTAGACATGGAGAGTGGAGTACTATAGACTGTATAGTATTCTGTTTCTGTGTCCAGGTTCAGAACATGCCCACCTAATGTCACTATGTTTTTAAGTAAGGTTATTGTTTGTCTCTCCAGGTGCAAAATATGCCTTCGTCGGGGGGTGGGGTCCAATACCAGGTGATCCCCCACCTGCAGACGTCAGACGGCCAACAGATCCACATCAGCCCCCAGACCGCATCCCTGGGGGGGCAGCACATCCAGATCAGGTAAGTGACAGCTGTTTTAAAGGTCAGACCGGTAGTCTGCATGTTAGAGGTTAGACAGGAGGTTTGGGTGATTTAAAAGTGGTATAATTTACTTTTTACAGATGACAATAGATCAAGTGTTTCTATTCTATTCAGTTCGGCCCAGGGCGGTCTACCAGAGCAGGTCCAGCTGATCCAAACCCAGAACCAGTCCCAGGCCATCCTACAACCGGCCAACCAGCAGGCCATCCTCACTGGCTCAGCCAATCAGACGTTGCAGCTTCGTCCAGCCCAATCCTTCCCGCTACAGATGCAGACCTTACAGGGCTCCCAGACCCAGGTAATGACTACAGTACCCATAAACATCGGCGGTATGACCCTCGCCCTGCCGGTCATGAATAATTTAGCGGGGGGCGGAGCCGTGCAGCTTATCCAAGCAGCCGATGGCAGCTTTACCGTAGCTAACAGTAACCAGCTGGTGACAACAACGGCGGCGGTGTCCGGGGCAGCTACCGGATCATCTGGGGGTACCATAACAACTGTTGCCGGGTGCGATGGAGCATTGTCGGACGGAACACAGCTGAGTTCTGTAGCCGGGTCGGACGGAGGGGCGGAGAGAGACTCACAGAACCAACCCAGCGAACAGAACTCACAGATGGTACGTGATTGCGTGTTGTTGTGACTTAACATTCATGAAATAGAAGGATGTATTGATTGATTGTTGATTAATGAATTGGTTGGTTGGTTGGTTGATTGACATGTCCAGAGCCAGGCCAACGGACTACAGGGCCAATCAGATCCTCCAGGGACCATCCAGCAGGTCATCGTGGGACAGGTGGGTTCTACTTGGCTGCTTTTACCTTTTTTATGGTATTATACTATAATAAATTATATTATATGTTGTTATTATCATCATTGTCCAGATGGGCAACCAGGTGTTGCAGCAGATCCAAATCCAGCCACAGAACCAGGTAACACACACACACACACACACACACACACACACACACACACAGTACATCCGCAGAAAGTTTGTGAGCTGTTTGTTTCCACCAGATCCAAGGCCAGCCGCATCAGATCCAAACCTTTCAGTTAGGACCAGGCGGGACCCTACAGCCCATACAAGCCTTCCAGAACCAACAGGTAGCTAGCTGCTTTCTGCTGCCTTCCCCAAACTGTTGCCACAAAGTTGGAAGCACAGAATTATCTAGAATGCCATTGTATGCTATAGCGTTAAGATTTCCCTTCACCTAAAATAAGGGGCCTAACCCGAAACATGAAAAACAGCCCCAGACCATTATTCCTCTACCAAACTTTACAGTTGGCACTATGCATTCAGCAGGTAGCGTTCCGTTGGCATCTGCCAAACCCAGATTCGTCCGTCGGACTGCCAGATGGTGAATCATGATTCTCCACTCCAGAGAATGCGTTTCCACTGCTCCAGAGACCACTGTCGGCTAGCTTTACACCACTCCAGCCGACACTTGGCATTGTGCATGGTGATCTTAGGCTTGTGTGCGGCTGCTCAGCCATGGAAACCCATTCAACGAACAGTTATTGTGCTGACATTGCTCCCAGAGGCAGTTTGGAACTCGGTAGTGAGTGTTGCAACCGAGGACAGGCAATTTTTATGTGCTACGCGCTTCAGCACTTGGTGGTCCCATTCTTGTGTGGCTTACCACTTCACGGCTGAGTCGTTGTTGCTCCTAGACGTTTCCACTTCACTATAACAGCACTTACAGTTGACTGGGGCAGAAATTTGATGAACTGACTTGTTTTAAAGGTGGCATCCTATTACAGTGCCTCTTTTAAAGTCACTGAGCTCTTCAGTAAGGCCATTCTACTGTCAATGTATGTTAAATGGAGATTGAATGGCTGTGTGCTTGATTTTATACACCTGTCAGCAACGGGTGTGGCTGAAATTGCCAAATCTGCTAACTTAAAGGGGTGTCCACATACTTTTGAATATATAGTGGACATTTCTTCCAACCTCTATGATTTTATTGTGTGTTGTATTGATTTCAATTGAATGTCAATGATTCATAGCCTTCTTAAAATGAATTGATTCCTCCAGGTTCTGATCCGTACCCCAACCCTCTCCTCGTCGGGCCAGATCACATGGCAGACTCTGCAGCTCCCTGGGGGGATGTCTGTGCCCCAGCAGCTGACCCTGGCCCCTGTGGGCGGAGGGGCTGTGGGAGGAGGGGGCTTCGTGCAGCTGGGGGGGGCTCCCCTGACGCTGAGTGCAGCTCAGATCAACCCTGGGTCGGGAGTGCAGACGGTCAACATCGCTGGACTGGGCACCGCTGGGGTACAGATGCAGGGGGTACCCCTCACCATCACCGGACTACAGGGTGAGAACAGAGAGGGAGAGGGGCAGTGTGTGTTGTTCTCCAAATGTATATTTGTTTAGTTTCTGGGGGAGGGTTGGGAGCTGGGGGGAGGGTTGGGAGCAGTGCTACAATGATATTCTACTGTACTGTACGATATTCTACTGTACCATAATGATATTCTACTGTACCATAATGATATTCTACTGTACCATAATGATATTCTACCGTACTGTACGATATTCTACTGTACCATAATGATATTCTACTGTACTGTACGATATTTTACTGTACCATAATGATATTCTACTGTACCATAATGATATTCTACTGTACCATAATGATATTCTACTGTACCATAATGATATTCTACTGTACCATAATGATATTCTACTGTACTGTACGATATTCTACTGTACCATAATGATATTCTACTGTACTGTACGATATTCTACTGTACCATAATGATATTCTACTGTACCATAATGATATTCTACTGTACTGTACGATATTCTACTGTACCATAATGATATTCTACTGTACCATAATGATATTCTACTGTACCATAATGATATTCTACTGTACTGTACGATATTTTACTGTACCATAAAGATATTCTACTATACCATAATGATATTCTACTGTACCATAATGATATTCTACTGTACCATAATGATATTCTACTCTACTGTGCCATAATGACATTCTACTCTACTGTACCATAATGATATTCTACTGTACCATAATGATATTCTACTGTACCATAATGACATTCTACTGTACCATAATGATATTCTACTCTACTGTACCATAATGATATTCTACTGTACCATAATGATATTCTACTCTACTCTACCATAATGATATTCTACTCTACTCTACCATAATGATATTCTACTCTACCATAATGATATTCTACTCTACTGTACCATAATGATATTCTACTCTACTGTACCATAATGATATTCTACTCTACTGTGCCATAATGACATTCTACTCTACCATAATGATATTCTACTGTACCATAATGATATTCTACTCTACTGTACCATAATGACATTTTACTGTACCATAATGATATTCTACTCTACTGTACCATAATGATATTGTACTGTACGATATTCTACTGTACTGTACCATAATGGTATTCTACTGTACCGTAATGATATTCTACTGTACCATAATGATATTCTACTCTACTGTACCATAATGATATTCTACTGTACCATAATGATATTCTACTCTACTGTACCATAATGATATTCTACTGTACCCTAATGATATTCTACTCTACTGTACCATAATGATATTCTACTGTACCATAATGACATTCTACTGTACCATAATGATATTCTACTCTACTCTACCATAATGATATTCTACTCTACTCTACCATAATGATATTCTACTCTACTCTACCATAATGATATTCTACTGTACCATAATGATATTCTACTGTACCATAATGATATTCTACTGTACCATAATGATATTCTACTCTACTCTACCATAATGATATTCTACTCTACTCTACCATAATGATATTCTACTGTACCATAATGATATTCTACTCTACCATAATGTTATTCTACTCTACTGTACCATAATGATATTCTACTGTACCATAATGATATTCTACTGTACTGTACCATAATGATATTCTACTCTACTGTACCATAATGATATTCTACTGTACTGTACCATAATGATATTCTACTCTACTGAACCATAATGATATTCTACTGTACTGTACCATAATGATATTCTACTCTACTGTGCCATAATGACATTCTACTCTACCATAATGATATTCTACTCTACTGTACCATAATGATATTCTACTGTACCATAATGATATTCTACTCTACTGTACCATAATGATATTCTACTGTACCATAATGACATTCTACTGTACCATAATGATATTCTACTCTACTGTACCATAATGATATTCTACTCTACCATAATGTTATTCTACTCTACTGTACCATAATGATATTATACTGTACCATAATGATATTCTACTGTACTGTACCATAATGATATTCTACTCTACTGTACCATAATGATATTCTACTGTACCATAATGATATTCTACTGTACTGTACCATAATGCTATTCTACTCTACTGTACCATAATGACATTCTACTCTACCATAATGATATTCTACTCTACTGTACCATAATGATATTCTACTGTACCATAATGATAT
This sequence comes from Oncorhynchus keta, assembly GCF_023373465.1. Taxonomy (NCBI): domain Eukaryota; kingdom Metazoa; phylum Chordata; class Actinopteri; order Salmoniformes; family Salmonidae; genus Oncorhynchus; species Oncorhynchus keta. The sequence goes on along the minus strand of NC_068440.1, from coordinate 23,086,943 downwards.
TCTACTCTACTGTACCATAATGATATTCTACTGTACCATAATGATATTCTACTCTACTGTACCATAATGATATTCTACTCTACTGTACCATAATGATATTCTACTGTACCATAATGATATTCTACTGTACCATAATGATATTCTACTCTACTGTACCATAATGATATTCTACTGTACCATAATGATATTCTACTGTACCATAATGATATTCTACTGTACCATAATGATATTCTACTGTACCATAATGATATTCTACTGTACCATAATGATATTCTACTCTACTGTACCATAATGATATTCTATTCTACTGTACCATAATGATATTCTACTCTACTGTACCATAATGATATTCTACTCTACTGTACCATAATGATATTCTACTGTACCATAATGATATTCTACTATACCATAATGATATTCTACTCTACTGTACCATAATGATATTCTACTCTACTGTTACATAATGATATTCTACTCTACAGTACCATAATGATATTCTACTCTACTGTACCATAATGATATTCTACTGTACCATAATGATATTCTACTCTACTCTACCATAATGATATTCTACTCTACTGTACCATAATGATATTCTACTCTACTCTACCATAATGATATTCTACTCTACTCTACCATAATGATATTCTACTCTACTGTACCATAATGATATTCTTCTCTACTCTACCATAATGATATTCTACTCTACTCTACCATAATGATATTCTACTCTACCATAATGATATTCTACTCTACTGTACCATAATGATATTCTACTCCACTCTACCATAATTATATTCTACTCTACCATAATGATATTCTACTCTACTGTACCATAATGATATTCTACTCTACTCTACCACAATGATATTCTACTCTACTCTACCATAATGATATTCTACTCTACTCTACCATAATGATATTCTACTCTACTCTACCATAATGATATTCTACTCTACTCTACCATAATGATATTCTACTCTACTCTACCATAATGATATTCTACTCTACTCTACCATAATGATATTCTACTCTACTCTACCATAATGATATTCTACTCTACTCTACCATAATGATATTCTACTCTACTCTACCATAATGATATTCTACTCTACTCTACCATAATGATAGTCTACTCTACTCTACTATAATGATATTCTACTCTACTGTACCATAATGATATTCTACTCTACTCTACCATAATGATATTCTACTCTACTCTACCATAATGATATTCTACTCTACTCTACCATAATGATATTCTACTCTACCATAATGATATTCTACTCTACTCTACCATAATGATATTCTACTCTACTGTACCATAATGATATTCTACTGTACCATAATGATATTCTACTCTACTGTACCATAATGATATTCTACTCTACTCTACCATAATGATATTCTACTCTACTCTACCATAATGATATTCTACTCTACTGTACCATAATGATATTCTTCTCTACTCTACCATAATGATATTCTACTCTACTCTACCATAATGATATTCTACTCTACTCTACCATAATGATATTCTACTCTACTGTACCATAATGATATTCTACTCTACTCTACCATAATGATATTCTACTCTACTCTACCATAATGATATTCTACTCTACTGTACCATAATGATATTCTACTCTACTCTACCATAATGATATTCTACTCTACTCTACCATAATGATATTCTACTCTACTCTACCATAATGATATTCTACTCTACTCTACCATAATGATATTCTACTCTACCATAATGATATTCTACTGTACCATAATGATATTCTACTCTACCATAATGATATTCTACTCTACTCTACCATAATGATATTCTACTCTACTCTACCATAATGATATTCTACTGTACCATAATGATATTCTACTCTACTGTACCATAATGATATTCTACTGTACCATAATGATATTCTACTGTACCATAATGATATTCTACTCTACTCTACCATAATGATATTCTACTGTACTCTACCATAATGATATTCTACTCTACTGTACCATAATGATATTCTTCTCTACTCTACCATAATGATATTCTACTCTACTCTACCATAATGATATTCTACTCTACCATAATGATATTCTACTCTACTGTACCATAATGATATTCTACTCTACTCTACCATAATTATATTCTACTCTACTCTACCATAATGATATTCTACTCTACTGTACCATAATGATATTCTACTCTACTCTACCATAATGATATTCTACTCTACTCTACCATAATGATATTCTACTCTACTCTACCATAATGATATTCTACTCTACTCTACCATAATGATATTCTACTCTACTCTACCATAATGATATTCTACTCTACCATAATGATATTCTACTCTACCATAATGATATTCTACTCTACTCTACCATAATGATATTCTACTCTACTCTACCATAATGATATTCTACTCTACCATAATGATATTCTACTCTACTGTACCATAATGATATTCTACTCTACCATAATGATATTCTACTCTACTCTACCATAATGATATTCTACTCTACTCTACCATAATGATATTCTACTCTACTCTACCATAATGATATTCTACTCTACTCTACCATAATGATATTCTACTCTACTCTACCATAATGATATTCTACTCTACTCTACCATAATGATATTCTACTCTACTCTACCATAATCATATTCTACTCTACCATAATGATATTCTACTCTACCATAATGATATTCTACTCTACCATAATGATATTCTACTCTACTCTACCATAATGATATTCTACTGTACCATAATGATATTCTACTGTACCATAATGATATTCTACTCTACTGTACCATAATGATATTCTACTCTACTCTACCATAATGATATTCTACTCTACTGTACCATAATTATATTCTACTCTACTCTACCATAATGATATTCTACTCTACTGTACCATAATGATATTCTACTCTACTCTACCATAATGATATTCTACTCTACCATAATGATATTCTACTCTACTCTACCATAATGATATTCTACTCTACTGTACCATAATGATATTCTACTCTACTCTACCATAATGATATTCTACTCTACTCTACCATAATGATTTTCTACTCTACTCTACCATAATGATATTCTACTCTACTTTACCATAATGATATTCTACTATACTCTACCATAATGATATTCTACTGTACCATAATGATATTCTACTGTACCATAATGATATTCTACTCTACTCTACCATAATGATATTCTACTCTACTGTACCATAATTATATTCTACTCTACCATAATGATATTCTACTCTACTGTACCATAATGATATTCTACTCTACTCTACCATAATGATATTCTACTCTACTGTACCATAATGATATTCTACTCTACCATAATGATATTCTATTCTACTGTACCATAATGATATTCTACTCTACTCTACCATAATGATATTCTACTCTACTCTACCATAATGATATTCTACTCTACTTTACCATAATGATATTCTACTATACTCTACCATAATGATATTCTACTGTACCACAATGATATTCTACTGTACCATAATGATATTCTACTCTACTCTACCATAATGATATTCTACTCTACTCTACCATAATGATATTCTACTCTACTCTACCATAATGATATTCTACTGTACCATAATGATATTCTACTGTACCATAATGATATTCTACTCTACTCTACCATAATGATATTCTACTCTACTGTACCATAATGATATTCTACTCTACTCTACCATAATGATATTCTACTCTACTGTACCATAATGATATTCTACTCTACTCTACCATAATGATATTCTACTCTACTGTACCATAATGATATTCTACTCTACTCTACCATAATGATATTCTACTCTACTCTACCATAATGATATTCTACTCTACTTTACCATAATGATATTCTACTCTACTCTACCATAATGATATTCTACTGTACCATAATGATATTCTACTCTACCATAATGATAT